>NC_136489.1:83845187-83972687 GCF_053919585.1 Euprymna scolopes
AAGATTGTTCCCTGTGCTTTGTTGATGGTTATTGCAAATGACAATAAAATTGGAAAGTTCAATTTGCTAAAGTGTAATGATGTATCCGGTGAAATCATAGGAATGCATGGAATGAAGATATATTCATCTGTGAAAGGTCCTGTTAAGATTGTTGTTTCTATGATATTGTTTGTTATTTTTTTTTACTGCAAGCTATGTGCAATTGCAAAGCTTGGATTGGTTTATATTTCACAACATGATAATTAGTACACCAAATTTCAGTTACAATACATGCGGTGGCATCCCTGGCAAATATAACTGTTGGATAATTAACCACTTTATCTGCTTTCACAATAGTGTCGATGGATTTGTATTTGCTACCTCACTTGGAATTTTACATTTTGTTATAGCGTTAAGTTCATGTGCACCGTTGTATTGACCTGCAAGAATAGCTCATTCACTCAGTCAAATGGAATTCTTATATTTTGAATATCTGCAAAAACCTTTTAAACTAACTATTCTTTTGATGAAATAAAATTACAGAAATTACAGAAGTTAAAAGTCAAAGAATTTTGCCCTTAACTCTGATCAGCTGGCACTTTTTCGTGCCCAATTTCTCACAAGTGATGCAAAAGTTTTTGTGCGGATCGAACAGTCTAACTGTACATGCATATTTTGAGTTAAGTTTAATGTCTTCACATGGAACAAAAAAGTAGAGTATTTTAGGCAAGCATTTATTTCATCTGCTGGTGTTGATTGAAGATTAACAGGTAACATTTGTCTAAAATCTCCTGCAAGCAATATTACTGCATTCCCAAATGGTCTGACATTGCCACGCAAATCTTGCAAGGATCGACCAAGAGCCTCAAGTGATTTTTTGCGTACCATTGTGCATTCATCCTAAACAATAAGTTTGAATTTCTGCAATATTTTTCCCCATATTGGATGTTTTGGAGATGTCGAAGATGAGATTTTTTGAAAAGTTGAATGTTTTAAAGTAGAATAAATAATTTTTCTACTTGGCAGCAAGGTCGCAGGTATTCCTCATGCAGCAAGGGATAAGGCTATGCCATTATGTTACCAAATGGCTGCCAAAATCAATTTAATTAGAAAGGTTTTACCAGTTACTTCTGGTGCTGTTCAAGGTAGCAGTAATTTCCAAATAACTTCTATTATCACAGTCAGTAAACTAGGTGACTAAAATAGGATTTATCCATGTTTTGACAATGCCTTATTCACTGTAATTAATTTAGGAGACTAAAATAGGATGAGGGATTAGAGATGGACAGATAAAGGGAAAGATATATAGATAGAAAAGAGACAGTGAGAGGAAAATAGAGAAAGAGAAGGAGATAGAGAGATAAAGGGATTGATAAATAAACAGAGAGAGGCGGCGTTTTAAAAACAGAGAGTGATGAAACAGAGGAAACGAGAGAGATAGAGGGAGTTAGAGAGAGAAAGGGGCTCAAAGAGAGATGGAGAGGGTGATATAGAGAGAATGATAGATTGAGAGAGGGAAAGGGAGAGATGTATAGAGAGATATTGAGAGAGGGGGAGAGAAACAGAAGGTGAACTACACTTCACCGTTTTTTCCTCATTCAGTAGAGAAGAAATCTTTCGAAACTGAGGCAATTTTAATGTTTTGTTATTATCCAGAGTACCCCTTTTTTTGGGGGGGTAGATTTTCCTCACATTAGAAACCGACCGGGTTATCTGTACTTTCACTTAACAAATTAATAAAAGAAAAACATATTGTAAAATTTGAATTTAACAGGAAAATACTATTTTAAAAAATAGCACGGTAACATAAGTGCATAAGTGCCATTTTAGGTACTCCTTGGGCGTTGAGTTTCATGGTGACCAGCATAATTATTTAATGGTCGCTCCCTTATCCCCCTCCCAGTCAAGGCTAATGCATGCGCATGTAACATTTTTTTAATTTACTGACGTTTGCTTAGTAACTAAACGATTTATTGATAATTTCGTAACCCTTAAACGCATGCCGGAAGATTTAAATTGGTTCATTATTGTTGTAATGAAAAAAAAAGTTTCATTCAACACAAAACCAAAAACACATATTAATGATAAATGATTTATTATTCTATTCATTGACATTTACTAATTTTTAAATTAAAAAAAAAAGTTAATAAAAAAATAATTGCTTATGTGCACATAAACAACTTGTTTTTATTTTAGATTAGGTCCACCTTATAATCACCCCCTCCCCAACCTCCTCATATTAAGAACAGCTTCCGGAATAAACACCACTTTTGGAGAGGGGGCTATTTGCAAAATTTAACTGATATTTGTTGTCAGCATACCTAACCGAAAATACTATTAAAAAAAAAGAGGGGCTCAGTGCCCGTGGCAGAGAAGTAGATTTATTTATCAATAAAAGTTGCGGAGAAGTAAATTTATTTATCAATAAAAGTCGTCATTTAAAAAAGAAAATTGTGGAGGTTGACCTAAATGTTTTGTTTTCGCACTATTCAACAATTTGTTCATCTGCGCATGTAAATTAAAAAATATTTGTAAAAGTGAGAAGTTATTAGTAAATGATTTATTTTTTTTTAATTTATTTATTTATTTTTTTACATTAGATCCACCTCCACAAATGTTAAGAACGGCTTTCAGAATAAACACCCCCTACCTCTCCATGTTAACAACGGATTTCGGAATAAACACCATTGGGGGGAATATTTTTTTAAAAAAAGTCGATAAAAGTCCTCATTTAAAAAGAAATTTAAAATCAAATGTTTGTAAAAAGTGAACAATTATTAATAAATGTTTAGTAACATTTTTCGGTGCTAATGCAGAGAGTGATCTGCGCTATTTTTAAAATCGTGTTTTTTTTTTAATCAATTGCAAGGTTAAAGTACAGAATAGGTACAAAACACCCTCCCCCATGTTAAGAATGGCTTTTTAAATAATAACGTTATTATTTCAACAAGGATCACTCTCTGCATGAGTACCCATTTTTCTTTTAATATTCATAAAAAGTAAAACTTTTTTCAAAATAAATAAATAAATAAATGTTTGTAAATGTGACAGATAATCGGTTAGTTACGGCAACGTAAGTAAAAAAATATGTTACGCGCGGGTGAGGTGGGAGACTAAGGGAGCGACTATTATTTTTTTTCTACTGGTCGCCATGGAACTCAACGCCCAAGGAGAACCAAAATTTAATTTTTTTGTCAAATAAATAAATTTCAAGCAATTTTTGCAATAAATAATAGATAGCAACTTCGTTAATTTTACGACTCGCCCCAGCATATTATAAACACCCTAACTTCCCCATGTTAATAACGGCTTTCGAGGTTTATGGAAGGGCGTTTTTTATGTTTTTTTTTAACATGGGGAGGTTAGGGTGTTTATAATACGTTGAGGCATGTCGTAAAAATGAAACAGTTTAGAAAAAGTTAAAACAAACTTTTTTTATATAAACAATGCCGTGAAAATAAACTAAACCATTAAAACGTAATGTTTCATGAGTGAAGCCTTAACATAAATAAAATTTAAAAAACCTAAGTACATAAATGAATTTAAAGTTTTAAAATATGGGATTATTATTTTTTTTTTTTTTTGTGTGTGTGTGTGTGTGTGTGTGTGTGTGTGTGTGTGTGCTAATGCAGAGAGTGCCGCGCTATTTTTTAAAATCGTTTTCCACGTTTAAAGTTTTATGATATGTTTTTATTCAATTGTAAGGTTAAAGTACAGAATAGGTACAAAACACCCTCCCTTCCCCATGTTAAGAATGGCTTTTTAAATAATAACATTATTATTTCAGCACGGATCACTCTCTGCATGAGTAAGTTTTTTTGTTTTTTTTTTACTTATCGAGTTAACAGAAAATGAAATCTTTCGTCAATTCGTGGCTGTGAAATGAATCGAACCGGAAATCAGTTTTATCAACAGAACAGATTCGCAGTAAAAAAATATATATTTATTTTATTTAATATTTTAATTTTAATAAATCGCGAGGTAAATTTATTTCAATAACATAAAAACATACCTTGACTCTAAAGATGGGTTGTCTGAAAATTTCAAATAAATTGGTAACTTAGAAATAGGGTTTTATTTGTTTAGAACGAACCAACTTTACATTATATATATATATATATATATATATATATATATATATATATATATGTAAAGTCTTTATAAAGTTTGTGCCTATTTCCATTCTATGGAGGCCAGGCTCAAACGCAGACCCCACAATTTTATTATACCATCCCTATTTAAGTTATAACATAATTATCAAAGTATTATTATATACATGTATTTCAAAAACACTTGTAAACTTTTTTTGTTTAATTTTTACATTTTTTTTTCAATACTTTGTGGACCAAACCCCACAATTTTTATGAATTATCATTATGCCAGATCGTTATTTTCATGGAAAGTGTTCGACTGAGCTTCAATCTATGGTCCCCCCTCGGAAAACTTTCACAAGAAACACTCGTCTAGCTGTAAACACTATCAATAATTCCCCCCACTCTTTATCTGGTCCTAAACCTAAACGTAGATTCCATGAACAAAGCTTTTTATTAGAACTGCACGCCTGTGGAATTGTCTTCCGCTTTCCTGCTTTCCGGCTGACTACAATATGGTTGTCTTCAAGTCTAACGTAAATAAGTTCTTGATGAGCCGTTCCATATAAGTTATCAAATTTAACAAATTTTCATTACTAATGATTATTATATTGCCCAATTTCTACTGTACACTCTTTAACCCTTATCCTTGAGTGGCCTCTTGGCCTTGATAATGAGTTGATACCTATGAAAAAAAGAAAAAGTAAAATGTGAACAAGTTTTAATTGAATCGTCCCCCTAAGTAATCCAAGTTTCAAAATTCCCACTGTTTACTATGCTAAAATCACAATGACTAATGTATACCTATTAACCCTTATCCTCGAGTGGCCTCTGGGTCTTGATAAGTGGTTACACCCTAGTACAAAAAAAAGATCAAACATACCCATTCCTGTGTCTCAATACATCTTCTATCATTATATTGCATTGGTTTTCTGTAATAGACAACCATATATGAGCGTACTCGTTACCAGAGACACACGCAAACGTTCAGCTTTATATCATATATACATATATATGTATATATATATATATATATACATACGTATATATATATGTATATATACATATATATATATATATATATATGTATGTATATATATATACATATATATATATAACCATGCTCTAAGTATATGTTAGATTAAACATGTAAAATGAAGGAAAGCTCATCATCTTAAGAATAATTGCAGAACTTTGGAACACTTCCTAAATCTTGTAGTAACAAAGAAAAATCGTAATCCAGAGTGAAATACAAACGCTTGAAGACAATCTAAAATTCATGCCATAACCATAAAATAAAACAGATAGAAAGTAACACTATATGAAATCAAGATAATCGCAATCGCAAAATTGTAATAAAACTGCGTTCCTGCTCTTTCAAAATTGTTTTGGCATCGGCCTATACTTGCCTTAATAGTTCCAAAATTTCAAAAAGCATAAAAAAGGATTGAAAGACCAAGGAAACAAGCATTAGCTAGACTTCATTGGAGGAGTTCCAGGAAAACTGGGACATTACATATATTTATTGTTACCCAAACTCAAATGAAGATCAATGGCCGTGCCTAACTGAAAATCAATAGCATCTGTTTCGATAGGGTAAAGTCATTTGCAAAGGTTATCGAAAGAGATGGAGTGTACTGATTTTCTGAGGAAATTGTTATTACCAGTGCTTTACAGAAAACCGTCGAATATTGTCAGTGAGTAGTCTCGTATAATGACTTGTGTGACAAAACTAGTGTACGCAAATAATTACGCCATTGTTAGAATATTATTGCATTTCAATATATGCTACAATGCTCTATCAATTTAAATTCAAAATTAAAATAAAACACGTTTTAAATATATAAAATAGTGATTGATTATGACAAAAATTATGGTGCCTCTAAGCGCGAGAGTATACGGCCTTAATATCTCATGCTATATTAAATGCCTGGAATAAAATTCCCATTTGCAATTGCGAATACCACATTGTTTTCTAGATTCTTCATTTATGTAGCAGTTCATCCCGGCTTTGCTCGGGCCCTCTGTACGCTTCATAACCGTGTATATATATATATATATATATATATATATATATATATATATATATATATATATATATATATATATATATATATATATAAAGTTTAACCTATGTCAAATTAATCTACATTAAATTTTCAAGTGTTCAGACACAAAATTGGAAGAGGACTTTGCTGGAGTCTGCATACCATTAAAATATTTAGACATAAAATTGGCAGAATAGTTTACCAGAGACCCCAAAAGTCAAATCTTTTGAACTTTGACCACAGCTAAATGTTTCACTAAAACAAACGAGTAAAAATTTTGTCCCATGCCTTCATACACTTTATGTAAATTTTTCAATGTTTAGAATAACAATTGGCTGAATGTTTAAATGTTTACCCAAATTTTGATAACTTAATACTTATTGTGTTGGGCTCAAATTAAATTAAATGTTTGATCCATGCCCAAGTAATCTAAAATTCCAAATGTTTAGACACTAAATTTTCGGAGGAGTTTGGTAGAGTTTTCAAAGGTCAAATCCATTAACTTTGACTCCTTGACTGCCAAATACCCGGCCGAAAAACGATTAAAAATATGTTCACAAATTTCAATACCCCTAATTAAAATATCGGGTATATAGACTGAAAACTGACGGAGTAGTTTAGTGGGAAAATGTACACACACAGAGACACCCACTCACAGACAATTTCAATTTTAAAGGTATAAAGATTACTTTGTAGCATATTCTTCATATTTGTATAGAATAGGAAAAAAAGAATACACTTTATCAAAAAATTGACTTCCGAACAACACTTAAATACGGGCAGACGTAATGTTTTATTACGCAGCTTACGGCTGGTAATGATGCTATTGAAAACGAATTTACAGAATTGAAATCAAATCGTTTCTATTACTGTACTCTATAGATGTGAAAAATACATTACGTAAATTTCCTCCCCAATCTCTCTGTCAAAATGTGTAATTTTTCATACGTGACTTTACTATTATACAACCATTTCTTTTTCATGGAAATTTCTATCGTTTATACAAATTAAATCATTTATCTATAGAGTTTAATTAGTAGGGAGACAAAATATATTTGACGAACGAATAAACACGGAGTAAAGTAAGATGAAATATTATTTTTTTGGATACTCCTTAGTAGTCAATTGAAATAATCGCTTACCGAGAGGTGTATTATTTGAGTAATCAGGATATCATTTTCGTTCTTTTATTTTTTTGCTTTTTTAGAGAAAAAACAGTCAGGAAACAGTTCAAGCCATTAGCTAATACCACCACAATTCAACTGAGTTGGAAAAGGATTTTAACTGTATAATATAGCCACCCGATCTTATATGACTTAGTATCGCCGTATAATGCCGAATAATGCGGCATCAGATTATAAGACAGAAAGGTGTAAATATATAGTGTTTGCAGAAGAAAGTTTTTTCTACAACTTATAACACGGGAACATGTTGTGTGCATTGTCAGCAATAATATTTTAATAAAAATGGTACATATATATTTACGAAATAAAATTGTGATCAGGATAAAACAATTTACGTAACCAGTGGCAACATCAATGGGACTATTGTTAAATTGTATACGATTACCCCATCGGGAAGAAATCATGTCAGATAACAGCAATATAATCGAGTTAGCAGAAAAAGATAACATTTATTTAAATTCAAATACACAGCAAGTAGAATTTTATAATTTTATTATAACTAATTAGTGTAATGTAAAATGAATAATTTTTAATATATATTTTGCATTCGAGACAATTCATCTGTAAATAACTTATATATATATATATATATATATATTTATATATATATTTATATATATATATATATTGATATACATATATACTATATATACATATATATAAATATATGATTATATATACACACACATATATATATATATATATGTATATATGACACGGCAAGTACTAAGTATATCAGTCATACCGATTTTACTGCTGAATAGCAATTTGAAGGAATTTAAATTTTTTATTAATACAAAAACAATCAAAAGAGTTCGTGATAAATTATTTTCATTATTTTAATATAAACAAAATGATATAGAAGACAACAGATTTTCAAAACACGTAGATTTGTTTTATAACATGAAACACAGCAAGAGTTCTGTGTTTATAGTAAGACACATGATAAAGAATTTACAATGACGAATAATATCTAGATGAATTATGCGAGTCATGTTATACCCCGTCGTTTTGAATATTGTCAGATAAAAAAGTTTAATTTTGCAGTGTATATGTATTGTATATTTGTATATATAAAATCATAAAATGTCAGATTTTAGTGTTCATTTTGTATAAGTCACGTAGGTGGCGACTATACTCATTTGCTCATACAAATTAAGTAAATCTGTTCGTTAAAGAAAGAATATGTATCTATAAATCTTATATCGCGTCATTTCTAGATTTCTTTTATATATATATATATATATATGCATATATATATATATATATATATTAGAAATGGTAATATATATGTCTATATATGCATATATATATATATATATATATATATATATATATCCTTGCAGTTCAGCTCGGCTGTGATCAGGCTCTCTGAATTGTCCATAAATTTATGTATATATATATATATATATATATATATATATATATATATATATATATAATATAATAAAAATCATTTGAAAATTTTAACTAATTAACAGGTAACCTACACCTAAAATTTTTAAGTGTTTAGAGCTGAAATTGCCGGAGTAGTTTGGTATAGTCTCTAAAGATCAACTCTTCCAACTTTGATCTGTTGGCAGCGAAATTTCCGCCCAAAACCTGATTTAAAATCTTGCTGAATGTCTGACTACCTTTTATGCATTTATGTACCATCTCAAATGTTTAGACTCTAAATTGTTTGAGTAGTAAGATAGAGATCGCAAAGTTCAGATCTATTAAACTTTGACCCTCTTGCAGCAATTTTTTTAGTGAAAACCGGAAAAAACTTGGCCTATGCTAGAATACATTGTATGACGATTTTCAAATGTGTAGACCAAAAATTGACTGAGTAATTGGTTAAGAAGGCAATAGTCTTTTTTTACCACAATTCTTACCCCATTAACATTTACTCTGTAGGGCTGAAGTCAAATTTTAAAGTTGGATCCACGTGCAAGTAACCTGCATCTAAAATTCCAAGTGCTCAGATCCTAAATTAGTGGTGAAATTTGGTAGCGTTTTTAAAGTTCAAATCGTTGATTTTGACATATTGACAGCCAAAAACCAATTAAAATGTTTTTCTTAAATCTTAGGTGTATACCTTATGTTAAATCTCGAGTCTTTAATCTTAAATTTACAGAGTAGTTTGGAGGGAAATATACACATACAAATACACACAAAATGTGTCATATATATATATATATATATATATATATATATATATATATATATATATATATGGGGTGTCTAGGTGTGTGTTTGCGCACGTGTGTATGTGTCTACTTCATTATTTTGTCTATATTCTTCCTTGGTTAATCTATTATGCATACATCTGTAGAACTCTGTCCTGTGTCAAATGAAAGATACACGTAGATTTGATGTTTGATACCTTGTCTGAGATCTTTAAATATAATGAATTTAAGACGGTAAATTAATTAATCTACTTTCTCTTGGTGTACTATTGGAATACAACATGATTTAAACAAATGTAAGAACATTGCATTTATGTATGTGCCCTTCAACTTTCAAAAAGTTATTTATTTCATACATCAAGATTGACAACAATTTTTTTATGAATTTATTAATAAAACATACTAAATGCTACTGTAATCTGCCGAATTACATATATTGTTTACAAACAATAATATTTCAAAATAATCGAAGAGAATGCATTTATGTAGAGAACACGAAACTTTTTTGGTTGCAAAACATATCGGTTTGGCAACAATCTCATGAAACATAAGTTTGCGACAATGAATTTTCCTTACCCACGTTCACCCCCAAAAAAGGCATATCGCCATATGGACGTAAGAGGCTACTCTTTGCGACATGATCCGGGAAGATGATAAAGTGTTAGTTCACATTACATTTAAACTCCTGCATATCAGTACACTCAAGGATGAGAAAGCGTGAAAGGATTTTCAAGGTCTTCCGGTGTAAAGGAAGAGACTATTATAATAGAAAGGTTCCTAGGGCGTAGGGACCTAAATAGTAAAAGGACTTGGTTTTGTTGCTAAGTGGGTTTGTCAAGGTTACGTAAGGCGAGGGGAACAAGCACAAGAAGATCATCAGAATACATGCTACATTACGGTGATGAGACAGGGGTTGGAGCTTACTTGACAAAGTGGGGTCTATTAGATTGGAAACACTTCTTTGGATCCTATCCAAGGGAGAAACTACTAGCGCAAGCCGCAACAACCCAGTTATGACAACAATACATCATGCATGTGCAACCGTTGGCCTTGTAGATGTAAGATGCTCTCAGGCGTGAGTAGTCGTCTAGCATGATAGATGGAATCTACTTTCTTTGCAGAAGACTTCGCAATATCCTCAATGTATTTGTTTCAGTTCATATTGCCTGTTGGCATGGTTTTACGATCACCAAGTCTGGCTTTATTACGCACAGAGACATTTAGGGGTGAGTTGTTTTGGGGTCTATGATAGGGTAGCTTATCGCTTGCCGTGCATGCAACCTTTTAGTTGTTGGAGAGTGGATGGGTTTACTGACTGTTCTTTTATTTACTACACTCATAACAAAAAAATCCAGAAATCACGAGTTTCCATCTCCTGTGACATAAGTGATTATAATAAATAATTAGATATAAGCATTGCTATTTTTTAATTAATTCAAGGCATATTGGGGTTGTTTTAATTATTTTACAGATGTGTGAAGAGATGTTATTGGTGTAGCAGAGCTAAGTAAGAAGGCAACCTAAGTTGTATGATTTGAGACCACGAAAAATTCGAGGTAATCCAAATGCAATTTTCATGTCGGAGTAATTTGGATTAACTTTCTAACACTTTTTCACATATATACTAAAAATGTATTTAACTCGACTTACCTCTTCTAATAAACACTTACCTATTCCTAATAAACAGTAGAATGCTTAATATTTTGTCGGATATCACAGACATCTGTCTTCCTTATCATTGTTTTATATGTTTATATCCGGTTACTTACCGCCCACCTTTCCATCTCTGTTTCTATAATTTAATACAGACAATACTCTACACACCAATTTTTCCTTCTTTACATACTTAATAATTTTATTCTATATTCCTATTTTTACAACACGTGAGAGAATCTTCTGACAATAGTCCCTATGACGCTTAAGACCTGATATTGTTACAGGAAAAACGGCTTTTCCATTCCATGTAAATAAGAAGAATATTAGATAAGTGAAAATGAGATTAGGATAAGCCAAGGTTCGCACCTTGTAAGCAAGGTTAAGCAATAGAATGTTAGAAATCGGAATGTTTATGCGGTCTATTGTTTAATTCTATTATAAATAACTTGATATTGTTTATATTGTAAAATGAATTTATTGTGCATTATTTACAAAACTGAATATTAGATATGTCAGCTAACAAGAATGAACTAACAAATTAAAAATACATTGTTAAAAATAGGTTAGGTAAAACATAGGTTAGTTGAGAAATCTTTGTTGTCAAAAGTGTGTTTGGAAAAACGTGTGCATAGCCACTTGAATTGATCACGTTTGGTACACTCATTTCTGAGGTGATAGCTAAAGGGAGATTCTCAATATGGGAGCTAGAGTAGTCAGAGGAGGTCAGTTGATGAAGAACAGTCAGCAGAGTCGGTCGGAGAGAGTTGATCGGCCAAGAGTTCACAGGGTCACAGAGGGAAGAAGGTCAATTATGTATATCCCGAATTTGAATTCCTGACGTCATCATCATTCGACTGGATCAATGAAATAAAGAGTATCGATATTTTGTAACTGTTTGTCATGTTCCGTCATTCCACAAATCAAAATGTAATGTGTTAAACATCTTAATATGAAAATTTCGAAAACCTTACTAGATATGTATCTCCTTCACGCTTATATACGAGGCACCTGCAATAAGTAATGCCGCTGACCCACTTCTAGTTTTCTGATCAAGCTGAAATTTTGCATCTGCAGTGATTTATATCTCTAGGAATTATGTGATAAATTACAGCACTGAACTAATTGTAGTTTCTGTTGTGCAGGTGTTGAGCTGAGTAAGGTTTGAAATGGAGCCTGTTGAATGTCGAGCAGAGATCCTGTTTTTTTTTATTTGAAAGGAAGCACACTTTTAATGAAATGAAAGGCACTCATGGTGATAATGTCCCATCATATGACCTTGTAAAACGCTAGCATCGTGAATTAAAACATGACCGGATGTCTGTGGAAACAGCTCCCAGACCTGGACGTCGCCCTTCTGCTATTGCTGAGGCATCTGTCCGTTAAGTTGAGGCTGCCATTTTGGAAAATCGGCACATTACTATTCGCCAAATAGCCCAAGATGTCAAGATTAGTACAGGGAATGTAGAAACTATCATTCATGACAATTTGCATATGTATAAGGTATCTGCCAGATGGATTCCAAGGTTGCTCACACCAATTAGAAACGAGAACGCGTCGAGTGCTCGAGGATGAATTTGGAGATGCACCAAGAAGATGGGTCAAGGTTTTTCAAAAGACTGATTACACAGGATGCAACCTGCGTCCATCACTATAATCCAGAGACCAAAGCCCAGTCATTGCAGTGGAAGCACTCGGACTCAGCACCTCCAAAGAAGGCAAGGCCATGCTCACAGTCTTCTGGCAACAGGATGGAGTAGTGATGACAAATTTCCTGGCAAAGGATACCACAATTAGAGGAGCATATTTTGCTGCGCTTTTGAGGAAATTAAGGGAAGCTATCAAAATCAAGAGGCGGGGCAAGATCAGCAAACGTAACCTCCTCCTGCAGGACAATGCTCCGGTAGACAACTCGCATGTCGCCAGATGAGAAGCACGGGCGTATGGTTATGAAATCGTTCCCCATCCTCCCTACTCTCCTGACCGTGCACCCTCTGACTCTTACCTCTTCCCAACCATACTGTTGATTTTGAAAGGAAAGCGTTTTCTAGATAATGCCGCCTTGATTTCTGAAGTCACGTCGTGGTTGGAATCCCAACCGTGGGGGTTCCAAAAAAACGGTCTCCAGAACTACATCAACGATGGAAGAAATGCATAACTCTGGCTGGTTCCTATGTATAGAAATACTAATAACTGTGCCAAGTTTCGTTGCTCTACTGCTATGGGAAGTGGTGCAGGGGTATTACTTATTGCACACACCTCGTACGTTGTAAGAAACATCACACAACTGTATAAATGTATTCTCGTCTCTCTCCCTGTCCCCTCATCATTGTTATATATGTCCCTCGTCTCGCCTTAATATGTACCCTATGCAACAATATTTTTATTAAAAACGTTGGTTTTGTATCAATTATATGGGCTGAGAACTGTCTAGTTGCTAGCAACTAGCTGGCCGAAACCAGTATTGTTTAGCTATATATCATTGCTTATGTCGAATCACAAATTATATATCTTGTCATACGTCTGTATTAAACACTTTTGTATTCACGTCCTTAAATTCATTGGTTACTGGAAAATATTAATCTTGTAATGTGTTATCCATCGGATCCGATGATGACGTTTTCGTTTTGTTTCTCATCTATTAATACGGGTGTGGCTCTTTGGTTCCAACCTAGAGTCACAAAGGCTTGAACATTCATCACATTGGAAGTCATTTATTGTGATCACTGTTGGGTCTGCTCTGCTGTGTCTCCCTCTCTAGCAGCAGTGAGTTCCTTGCCTCTAACCTCTTCAAAATTAGCACTAGCTCTATGAAAAAAGCCTCGCCATTTTAGTCTGTCTATTTGAATAAAGGTAAATAACTTTTACTTTGATGTACCACCACTTGGGATTGGCTTTGGCGTATATTGCAGTTTGGAGCCTCCCGCAAATCAGACATCTCTGCATTCCACGATCCTCCATTTGAGTCACGTGTCAAACTCACTGAAGTTATGACTTGATGATGGTGGCGTCTATGCTTGTCTACTTTGCATGGTCACTGATCTCAAGATAGATGGTGCTGCTACCTGATTCTCAGTATGAAGCAAAGAGCTTTCACATGGAAAAGCTAAATTTGCTAGATATCCCTGCGATATGTGTCCATATCTTGTAACGATCGAGGAGGGATGGAAAAACACTGCATTATGCACGTTCAATTTTGTAGATAGGCGGATGGTGTTTTCGTTGAGCATTTGAGTGGTGAGTGTACAGTGCTTGATGTTCCCTCCTGATTCTAGCGTAAATTTCTCTGTCCAATTATCCATCACGGGATATGATGCACTCCCAATATTTGAAATGTTCCACGTTAGCATCTGATGTGGCGTCTATTGTGATGTTAGACTGAGGGGTGGGGGGATGGTGAAGGTTGGTGCATCACTTCTGTCTATCCAAGATCGACTGCCAGGCCGAAGAGATAGGATGTCTCAGAGAATACGCCCAGTATTCGATGAAGATCTTTTTATGAGTGAGCCACTTGTGCGCATACGTCGATAAAGAGAACCTCTTTACATGAATTGAGATGAGGGAGATGCCCCTGTAGTTCCTAGAGACTGACTTGCTTTTCTTGTTCTTATAAAGGGAGACAATCAGGGAATCACAAGTATCGTCTGGCATCATCATCTTCTCCAAGACATTGAGGAGGACATCCTGAAATGCCCCATAGGTAATTGCGATCTACTGCCTTGTAGATTTAAGCAGGAAAACCACCCTTTCTCGATGCTCTGCCGGAGATTCTTAAGTCCTCCCCGTAGCGCTTACTGAGGCCCTCTGTATCTTTGATAAGTATTTTCTCATCTGACGATAATTGTCGGGCTCTGTAAGAGATAAAATGGTCGAAAACAGTTTTTAGTGAGCTGGAAAATGTGGTACTTATGCAGAGAGTGATCCGGACGTAACTCACCGGACGCTCGGCTAGCCCCGTAACACGACGTCAACAGCCGGAGTTAGCAGAGCGTCGGCGATGTAGTTCGACGGTTTTCAACGAGCGTCGGCGATGTAGTTCGACGGTGGTCAACGCTACGCGCGTGCGCGACGCAAGAAAAAAAAATCAAAGCAGCAGACGACAATAAGGTAAAAGAAGGAAAGAAAGTAAAACAGTACAGAATCAGATTTATTTAACAACCGTTACAATTTCAGATTTATTTAACAACCGTTACAATTTCAGATTTATTTAACAACCGTTACAATTTCAGATTTATTTAACAACCCTTAAAATTGCGTACCTATGGAAGGAAATATGAACTTAACATATTTGTCGGAAAAAAATTGCAAACAGCAGCGGGTGTCCTGGAATTTTGTCAGGAAAGGAGTTTGCTTGCAAAAAAGAAAACCTGTCCCTCATAGTCGTGTGATGCCCTCCAACAGTCTGAGGAAATACCAACAGTAAATATTTCTCGCATCTTTTCTTTTACCAGGTTTTTCCTTAACCAACCACCCAACAAAAAAAAAACAGGTTTTGTACAAAAAAAAAAAAAAACAGTTTGCTTGTTACCTTTTTTTTTCGCTGTTTATTCTTAAAATAATAAAAAAATAACCCTAACCCTAACCCTAAAAAAAACACCCCCAAAAAACATGTTTTGTAAAAAAAACAAGTTTTGCTTGTTACCTTTTTTTCGCTGTTTCTTCTTCTTCAAAAAAAAAAAAATAAAACATAACTTTCTTGTATATAAAAAACACTTTACATATACAAAAAAAAAATACAAAAAAAAATTGTTTTCCGTTACAGTAAATAAAAGTTTTAACAAATTTTACATTAAGGTAGGTTTCTCTTTTCTTGTTTATGTTTTCAACGCCGACGCTCGGCTTGCTTTTCCTCGCCGACGCTCGGCTAACTCCGGCTGTTGACGTCATTTTACGGGGCAAGCCGAGCGTTCGGTGAGTTTCGTCCGGATCACTCTCTGCATAAGTACCGAAAATTTAATCGCGATGTGAGTGTCAGTATAGTGCTTGACTTCAACTGATTTGTCCCGCAACCATTGATCATACATTGCTCAGATATCAGTCTGGACTTTGGCTTGGAGGGACTTGAACTTTCGCGCTTGGAGACGGAAGACGGGTCATTCAGTCATTTAATCTTAAACTTTGTTTCGTTAATTTTTTCTCGCCATGCTCATCGACACATTCTGCGTGGTTTCTGGTCTTCGCTAGAAAAATTGTTTCCGGTCCTCTGCTTGCGGTTTTCCTTTCCAGAAGAAGATGTAAAAAAAATCTTCTTTCAGGGATCCCTCGTCCGCAAACCGAGTTTCGCTTAGTGCGCCCATATCTACTCGGTAACGCAGGTAGTACCTTGTAGCAATCGCTGTACTTTTGTGTCAGTGATAGTTCTATCTAGTAAGGGTTCACTTCCATTTTTTCAATCGTGCTTCGACCGCTTTGAAGATAAGTTCGTCAACTGCAGTAATCTGACCAGAAAGAAGCACAGGGGCAATCCCTCTAGCTCGGCCTGGGGAGTCTTGATCCATAGGCACGGAGGAAACTTATGAGCGGAGACTGCCACGCTGCAGTTGATGAACAAAATTCATTAGGAGGTCCCCCCCACCGCTGAAAGCGCTCCAACGACAATTGCTGCCACGCCTTCACAAGCGTAGAATCTTCAGGTGAACGTTTTACTTGTTCCGCCGAGAGGCAGGGTACGTATGTAGTGAAGCTCGATCGAAACACACCGAAGTTTCACAGTCCATCGGCTACAATCCCCTGGTTTAGCAAGCTCGCCATAGGCAGTATCCAGGCTGGGCCCACTGTTGAATGCTACAGCTGCGGCGACCCTCATGTGAGAGCTGAGTGTTAGGTGAGATCCAGAGTCAGACAAGATACCCTAATAAAAGATCATAACGACAGGTACTAACCATTCCCTGAACATTCTATCGTGTATTTTATGTATTATCACGCAGACACTTAAGTATAATTAGATTATATTCATGCTCTATAATAAAACTTACAATGTAATGTAATCGTATTTCATATCCATGTATTTATGCATGTTTGGATATCTGAATATAATCGTCTCGGGTAGGCGCTTTGTTGTAACAAAACAATATTTGCATAATCATAGTTATAATAGTGTTTCTCTTTTTTAAAATTAAGTGACACGGACGCATTAATTTTTTTATCGTAGTTACATTTATGTTATCGGTAGTTACTTATACACATCAGGTCTGTTCTCAAATGTAAGCTTTTCAACAAAAGGCCGTTTTCAACGTTTATAACGTTAATCATATAAGATATTTTTACACTTTCAAAGATGTGACACTAATAGCATTAGAAACTAGTAAAAATTACCCTCACTATGCATAATGTGATGATAAACCTCTAGTATTTAATAAAGTCTAATTATGGAATTTATAGTTTGCTGATTTTATAAACATTTTCTGATTTTAATTAATGGGAGAGAATTTACAGATATTAAGACATTGAAAATATCATGGTTTAAATTAACCAGGATCTTTTAAAGCACAATGCACATTCCATGCAAATACCGCAAATATTACATTTCTCTTGTTGGTTTATTAGCTGTGATCATTTAATTATTTCGATTAGAATGTACAGCAAGTCTTTATAAGTTATTTTCTATATGCTACGCAATATGGATTTATTTTAAATGTTTTCGTATTAAATTACTTTACAAAAGTGCACTATATAATATTTAATAATAAATCTGGTAATTGTAATATCTCCAATAAATAGTAAAATATAGGCAAGCAAGGCTCCAACTGATTCATTTTCATTCATCCACTATGGATTAAGAAGATGAGCTCTGCCTTCGATTAAACTATTAAGTCTGGAGTTATTTGCAACAGAATCGATGATGTAAAACATAATTTTATTATTCGGATTGATTGAGATGTATTCTTACATTAGAAATTGTGGCGCATATATATATATATATATATATATATATATATATATATATATATATATATATATATAAATGAGACCCACATTAATCTGATAACTTCAAACTCATAAACAGTATATATATTTCTAGTAAAAACATTAAATACATCGCATAACACTTGTTCTCATTATTTTGATATTCCACTGTATGAATCAGGAAGTGAAGCAGTTAATTAGAATGAGAAAATGACATCCGTTCGAGTAACGAACCAAGTAAAACCAGAGAAAGCTAATACGCTATTCTGTTGCTGTAATTATCTTCTATTATAATAATTTTAGAGGGGCGTTTCTGTACAAAGACAGCGGTGATCACTCACAAAACTGTTATTCTTATTGTAATTGCAGCTTTCTGTTATTTCTCAGGATTGAGAGGAATAATGACCCACTTAGAACCAAGAACAATGCGATAAACAAAAAAAAAATTAAGGTAACTATTGAATGAATCGATGCAAAAAATAATTTACACCAATAATTGCATTGACAAATAATATGGCTGATATTATCAGATGCATAGCCTGCGTAACATCTTTCTCCCTATTACTGGTTGTAGTTACATTGCAACGAAGATAGAATATTTCAAGACGTTTTTAGTAGTATACTGCATCAGAATATAGCAAAAATAATATAATTATAACGTGTACATTGCACGGCTTAAACATATTTTGCAATCATTAAAATATATTTAATTTTTTAGTATATAAATACATATATATATATATATTTGTATGTATATATGTATATATGTATATATATATATATGTCAGTGTAGTTTTTTTGTATGAAAATACAATATTTGACTATATAAAAATACCTACTATATTTACTGATCTAAAAACTCTAGCAGCACTTATGAATATTGAACCGACCAATGACCACAAACCAATATGGGCATGTATCAAATAAAACAAGATTTTTATGTGCATTAGCATTTAAAGGTAAAAAAAAAGTAGTACTATAAATTATTTAAAGCAAATTCAGTTCAGAGAAAGTTAATGTAAATTCAATTTATAAAAAGAATGACACTTTAATCAAGACAGAAATAGTTTTAGGCCTTTTATGCCTTTAGAGCTTTATATTACAACGTTCGTGAAATTTTATGGTCACAATGTATGGGTACTCTCAGTATTACGTTCACATGTTATTAATTAAAAGAAATATGTAGCAACGTTCACACGTCAAAGAACAATTATTTTGTTCACACTAACCGTTTTTTACCACATTCTACCATTGTGTTTATGTCTCCATTTAGTTTTTCTTTTTCATTATAGCTTTTCGTTATCATTTTTGATAATCAAATGTTTGAAATTTCTTAACTTTAGGAAGTGTGTTTAGAAGATAAGTAGAAAAGTATATGATTTAATTATACATACGGTAAAATATATGAACGAATTATATATATATATATATATATATATATATGTGTGTGTGTGTGTGTGTGTGTGTGTATGTGTGTATGTAATTTAAAAATTAAATGCATAAACGTGAATTATGGATATGGCAAAATATATAAACATATATATATATATATATATATATATATATATATATATAATCACACATATATATATTGCAAATATATAAACACACACACACACACATATATATGTATATATATATATGTATATATATATATATATATATATATATATATATATATATATATATATACTGATTTGATATGTTGCAGAATATATAAAAAAAATCTGATCGTCGTCATAAATATGAACACGTTCCGGAGAACATCCAAATATGTGTAATAAATTTGTTTTTCGTTCAGTTGATGAGGCACCAAATATTTTTTTCTGGAATCTATACTACATAAAATCCCAAATGTTCATGAGTATGAAGTCTGCGTGAGATTTAAAATACCTACAAAAAGACACAGTTCATCTTATAGTGTTTTATAATTTTAGAATAGCATTTTTTGGTAAATAACAAGTACGAATACGTTTGGACACGAAACCATGATCAATATCTGACGCCGGATGTATTTTGCTCCTCCCCCTCTCATGATGTACACTGCAAAATATTTAGGCAGAATTATTTAACTTTTAAATACATAATTTTTTCATAAAATTGAAAAAAAATATCTATTATATTTATATGGTAGTAACAATTTTTGTCAAGTAAACTCGAATGAAATCGTATAAATTCTTGTTAAAAAGCTAAATAATTGGCAACATTAAATATAGGGTTATTTTTATACAACTATAGTACATGAGAAATTTTAATAAAATTAAACGATTCATTATTTTGCCAGAAGTGTTGCAGGAAATCTACATATAAATTTTAAAGTTTAAAGTTTTCCAAAAATGGCAAATACTTCTAATTATAACATTCAAATCAAGTCGAATCCTATACTTCTAGTTAAATACATGTATACGTTATGGCTTTGTACAAATGCACATACACAATTCTGGTCAAAATCATAAGACCACTTAAGAAAGTAAGCGTTTACGCATATTATCGAATTTTTACACAAACACATGGTTGAAACCATTGCCTAAAGAGAAAATATGATGGAAAAATGTAAGCTGGTTCATTCGAAACCTTAACCCTGATTTAATAATTATTTCTTTGAAAAAGAATCTTTTACTGAAAATTATAATGTACCTTATATATAATCATAGTAGAACAAGCTGGGAAATAATGACTTAGGTGTCATCAGCTAGAATCTTAATCAAAACCTTTAGCGGAACAAACTCGTGTCTTACCGATGATATTATAGAGAGATGTGTAATCCAAATTAATATTAAATGACTTGAAGGAATGGAGTCGACGATTTGAAATTAAAATTAACTGTTAGCATTCAAACTGGATATATATTGAAGTTATATTTTCGAATTAAAAATTAAATTTAAATTCGTTTAAAAATATTCTTGCTGAGTGATTACTATTTTCTCAGAAAATATAATAAGACCAGTAACTTAAAGGGGATAGGCCTATTGTTTACACACACAGACAGACACCCAGAAACTGACACCCCCACACAACGTACACAGCCACAAACACACACAATACATATGGCAATTAAACACAGAACGTTCCGAAAATTATCCTCCAAAGAATTCGTCAGGCGTCGGCCATAAGTTGTTGTTCTCGCTCATTTGTATATAAACTCATGGTATGTAATATTCTAGTAAGTCACGCAGCCTCTCAGTTGTAACCGCACCTATTCTAATCAGCCAATGATCGAGCCATTATATGACAAATGTTTGTTTTTGTTTATTTTTGTTGTTGCTGTTGTTGTTGTTGCTGCTGTTTCTAATAGTTACATTTTTGTATTTTGAGTTAATTATTTTTTGTCATGTTGTTCAATTTTTCATTATAAATTTGTATTATTTTTTTCATTGCTATTATGTAATATTTTGTTATTATGTGATTTAATTGTTATCTATAAATAGCTGCAGTAGCCGTAGGATAACTTTAGGTTATTCTTATTGAAAATTTTATGAAGTGGATAGGTTATGGGGAAATGCTTTGCGATGAGGTTTTGAAAATCCCTGCCAAGTTTGTTTTATAACATTAAATTGCATTGCGATGTATACCAGATTGTATTTCTTTTCCTTTTACTCTTAATTTTAGTCTAGTATTGTTGTCAATTATTTTATATTTAATATCAATAATTTTGTAACCACTATTTTTTAAACTGTTTCATAGATGCTATTTTACCTGATTAATTCATTTTTAATACTCCACTAATTGCTTCCGATATAATTTTGAATTTAATTGATGGAGATGATTGGAATTAGTGTTTACGTATATTGTATTAGCCATATCTTTTATGTGTAATGCGTATGGATTTTGGTCTATATTTAACGTGACGTCCAGGAAATTTGTTATTTTTGTGTAAGATAGAAGGTCAACATAACGCCTATTTTTTGTATTTGATTTTCTGAATGCTTGTTAGAATAATCTATTTTAGCTAATCTATCATCACTATATAGGCCAATATGTGCAGTATTAAATATGTTAGTGAGGGTATATAAAAGGTATAATCCCACAAGATCAGATACCTATGCATATATTCCCTCTATAATAAAAAGATGTGCAGTTTTTCCCTACTGGACCGATTTGAAAGAATAACATTAAGCAGTCGTTACATATACATATATATATATATATATATATATATATATATATATATATATATATATATATATATATATATACATATATAGAAAGTAATCGAAAGAATTACATTAAGCAATCGTTATATATATATATGTATATATATATATATATATATATATATATATATATACATATATATATATATATATATAAAACGATTGCTTAATGTAATTCTTTCGATTACTTTTGCTTTGTGGGAGCACAAAAAAGTTTGATTCAGAACGAAATTTAAATTCCCGTTCCATTTTTAGAACAACCGTAAAACAGAGAATCCTCCGTAAGATTTACCTGATATACATGTTTATAATTACAAATATAAATAATATGTATTTAGTTAAGCGGTCCTTTATCTCGCTAGGTCAATTCCATTACCAAGAATATATATATATATATATATATATATATATATATATATATATATATATATATATATATATATATTGTTTACAAACAAAACGTTTGAACCCTCTACGAGTGGCGGACGGATGTTTATTTAAATAGACATTCGGATAGTTTAATTTCGGCCACCGATTCCGTAGTAAGGGGGTAGGACTGCCAACTGTCATCACGACGGTTCTAGGTTCGATCCTCGGCTTGGGAGAGGTGTTAGTCTATCGGTACTGATGAGTTGTGAAACAACGAAACAGGTCTGTATGTCGATGACTAAAATATATTTTATATATATATATAAATTAATATATATATATACATATATATATACATATATATATATATATATATAATAAAATGAGTATTCCTATATATTAACTCAAGTTTTACGATATCTTTTGGTTTATTAAATTGTAGGTGAACAAGACGAGAGATGCCAGCACGGAAACATAAGTGCATAAGTGTATAAAGTGGTTTTTAATATCGTATTCAGCTAAATCCATAACAAGCGAAGATTAAATGAATGGTTTAATTTATTTTCGCTTCCCCATAATCGAATAATTAAAATCATAGCAGACTAAAAATCGGGATACACAACTGTCAGGAGAACCCAAAATAGTAATGCAAGCAAGTACGCATGGAAAAAATAACAATTTTGTTTCGTATGGAATATAACGAAATATTAATTCGTTCTTTCCTGGTAAATGCGGGCTTAAATAAATAAAAGTGCAGAAGTAGCAGCAAACAACAACAACAACAACAACAACAACAATAATAATAATAATAATAATAATAATAATAATAATAATAATAATAGTATTAGTAATAAAACAAATAAATAAATAACTTACGTTTCAATTCATTTCAAGTTTTATTCTAATGGGCGCTAAGTATATATAGTGCCAGGGTATTCCCTGTGTGAGGGTTACAAAATAAAACGATAAAAAGCTAGTATATATATATATATATATATATATATATATATATATATATATATATATATATATATATATATATAAAGAGAGAGACAGAGGTGCAGGTAATTTATCTACGACCACACGTATTAAGGATACAAATGGTTTTGAATATTAAAAAAAAAATTGTATATAATTTAATATATAAGAGTGAACTGGTTAGTACACATTACATTATAGAGCCATGAAAGTCGTCTAGAAATATCTATTTATAACAAAAAATATAAATATAGTACAATTCGGGAGTGATACAACATCATCTAGCGAACTTTTCTCTTGCAAAATTAAATAGTAATTATCTTTCTGAAAACTCATTATTCACCGATGATCAATAGCTGCATACAGTCGTCCGGTGTACGCCTTGTCATCCGTGGGCTTTTAAAAAATGAAGCCTCTACTTTTATAAGTAAAAAGCCCGAATAACTACGAGAGCTGAATCATTAAAAAGAACCGCAATCAATATATGCAAAAGAGCGGTGAAACTTTTTAGTGAGAAGTATATACGTTCAGTAAATATGGCAATGCAACTTACCTTACGATCTTATCAATTGGGAAGAATAAAATATGAGGGAATTAATTTTGAGAGGCCACCCCCACACACACACATACACACATACACATGCACATATATATGTATATATTATACGCCCACACACACACACATATATATATATATATGAGGTTAGTTATCTGCTGCAATCATATTTACATTATCACCCCCCCCCCCAATTTTTTAGAAAAATTTATTAACAGGAACTTAATATATTCAATCATGAATATGCGAGAGACTTCTTAAAGGTACTTTATTTTGTATATAATGTTATAAATGAAATTTCATTATTTAGTTATTCATTTTTATGGGTTTTAATATTATTATTCATTCAATTCTTATGGACAATTTTATTCATGAATTTTTTAAAATGCGAAGAATATCATTACAATTACAAGAAAAATTCTAGCAGACCCTCACACACGCACGCACACGCACGCACACGCACGCACATACGCACATACACACACCCAGACACCCCCCGCACACACATGTGTAATGAAAACGATGTTTACACATATCACGTATGTATAACAGGGCGTTTTTACCCATTACAAGGCACGTTACAACTAAGTGATAAGGGGATCCTTTTGGATACCAGATTTGAGTAGATACTATGTAATTAGATAAACAGTAAGAAAGTTGTTCACATTAAATTCGAACTTCCCCATGTCAGTAGTGTCAAGAGAGCAGGTGGTTAGGAAATAATTACAATGTTTAGCACTTCGATAGAAAAACTGTTTTAGTAGAAAGATTTTCGGCATCTTGTGAATAATACAGTTCAAGTGTAGGGTATTGCCTCTTACCCAGTGTGTCGCGAGGATATACGTTGAAAGGGTATTAGGGTTTTGTGTTAGTCCGACAAGTTAGCATTAAATACTGGTAAAGCAGGCACCGCGGATGTTTAAAAATATGAAAAAGAACATTCTTTTTTTTGTAAATCGATATTTTTTTACGTCAGCACATCTCTTTATGTTTCATCTTCTTTGTCACTCGTGGTATGCTACGACTGAGATCAAAAATTAGACTTTTACGATTTTAATCTACGATGAATTTAATGCGCAAGCATTAAAATATGTCATATCGCGCGTGGGTTTAATTGTTTGCTTGACCTGACGTGATAGCATAGTCTGAAAAGAAAAAAAAATCAAGCACTGTGAAAGCGGCCGTAACATGTTTATATAAACAGACAATGAAGATTATTGTGTGCGTGCTCAGGTCACATATGAAAGAATATAGTACTGCCGAATAAATCTAGGTGGCTCTAGTTCGAACCATTCTTCCGGATGGGTGCTGATGTTTATATAGATCTCTCTCACCACTCTCTCTCTATATCTCTCTTTCTCTTTATGTGTGTGTGGGGTGTGTGTGTGGGGGGTGTGGGTGTGTGCTTATGTATGTATTTTCATATTAGTCTATCAACAAAACGTTATATTTAAAACGAATTACCCATTCGAATGACTTCTTAGAGACTTAATATGTCTGCAGACTTCTCCAGGAACATCACGTAATCTTTATCGACTCCATAGAAATCAGGTTCTGTTTTTTCTCCACTTATAAATAATGTCATCGGATAATTCGAAGACATCACCATTATGAAATCTTCAATCAGGAAGTCACAAGAAACGACTCTTTCAGACATTCGGATAACAGTACACAATAGGACTCATTTTCGAGCCGTCTAGATATTAGTTTATAGGTCGGACTTTATTAGATGATGGATAAATACGGTACAAACCGAATTATCAATACAGACTTTTGTGTTCGTATATATATATATATATATATATATATATATATATATATATATATATATATATATATATATACATGTTTGTGTGGGTGTGGGCGTGGGTGTATGTTGGTGTGCGTGTATAGCTATCTAGCCATTTATTTATTTGTCTATCTACATATAATATACATTTATATACATCAATATATATATATATATTTGTGTGGTGCGTGTGCGTATGAGCGTGTGTGTTGGTGTGTGTGTGTGTGTGTGTGTGTGTGTGTGTGTGTGTGTGTGTGTGTGTGTGTTAGTGTGTTTGTGTCTCTGCTTGTGTGTTCAGTCTATCACGTTACTCGCTATGGTCCTTTCGTAACATAAGTGTCCGAGAAATATTTTCAATTTACCTCAGAAGCATCTACTTTCCATAGCAGCTAATGAGGCGCTTAGTATATAAAAACAATTCATAGCGAATCTTAATTATTTTTGCCTGCATTGGATTGTATAAACTGAATAAAAATTTTGTACTACTAATTATTGATATGATATTCCAGTATGCCTATTTCAGCAACTAGCTTCAGTACAGTACACACTTTATCTTTTTTTTATTCGGTCAAATGCCTAACCAATCTATTGTTTTAGAATTCACGTTTCTGCAACCAACCAATTTTGTACATGCAAAACAACGACTATTTATTATATGTTACAAACGAAGGTAATCAAAAACGTTGGTATGAATGTGAGAGGAAGATACTTGTCTGTTCATTTTATTACAAATCTATTGTAAATTGTTTTGTTACATTTTCCTAATAGGATTCAATATATTATTGGGCACTTTTTAAGATATGATTACTATCATACGGCGTTGAATAGTTGATGTATTGTTCAAAATCATAGTGCATATCTTAGATAACATTATGCCAAACACAGTTAAGACTATCTAACCGTCCTGAGCTTCCCGACCAGGATGTGAATTGAGGCAAACTTATCATACTTGCCCCTTTCGTCAAGTTTTGAACATCAACTTTATTTTGATAAGCAGCATGAGATTGGTGTTATATGCTATACATTTAGTGTTGTTTTATTTTCTCATTTTTGTTGTTACTAATGTTATACTGTCTTGGTGAATTTGCATACACCGTTCCGAATATTGTCTACGAAAAATATGCAATGTGTCCTTACATGGGAGTGACAACAGCTGTCGCAATAAAAATATAACTCTATGTTAAATAACGTGAATATTACAGACACTTTTATGCTTTCACATCAAGTGCTTCTTATTGATTTGTCGTTTGACCCGAATATTTATCATATTTGAGCTTGGATGGAGTATTATCCTTCCCAAAATGTCAATACTTTCGGCACTCACACATTGAAAGTTCGATTTGTGCTATATTCTTTTTGTATCTATATTTCCTAACAATTCACACCTATGTGTGTAATTAAACGAAGTAAATATCATATTGAATATTTTAGGGTAATAATTTTAATAAAGTTTAATCCGAGTTGATTTATTTTCACTTTATGCTCATATTCTGATTTCGTATTGCTTTTACTCCATCTTTAGTGTGACTTGTTGAAGATTTTTATTGCTGTGAATTAATGTCCGCGTTCGGCGATTTAATATTATTTGTATTGTAAAGATTCCTGTATTGCCTCCGTTGATTATTATCATTCCATTTATTATTATTATTATTATTATTATTATTATTATTATTATTATTATTATTATTATTATTATTATTATTATTAATACCATTATTATTATTATTATTATTATTATTATTATTATTACTAATACCATCATTATTATTATTTTTTTTATTATTATTATTAATACCATTATTATTATTAATACTATTATAATTATTATTATTATTATTAGTAGTAGTAGTAGTAGTAGTAGTAGTAGTAGTAGTAGTAGTATTGACTCACGTGGAGCTTTCACACAAGTCAGCAAAATATTTCATTAAAGACGGGTGGTGTTCTCTGGAAGCCGAGTGACAAGAATTCTCCCCGGGCGTCCACCTCTCTCCACCGTTTCGATAGCATTTGCAAAATAATTTGCATTATCGTAACAGCCTCCTAGCATTGATCTCTGGCTGGCAGTGGGCATTGGTCCATATTGGACACTAAGCCTACCCAAGATCTCAGTTCTCTTCCCGCTTGTCCAGCGGAGGTTTAATCAGCGCTCTCTCCTCGGTCTCTCCATCCTCCTTCACGCTTCTCGTCTCTTGAGTATCATTTTTCTTTTGGGGGAACGGGGATTAGACAATGGGATTTGATGCGTGATGGGAGTGTAGAACTTGTAGATATGCAGCGTCGGTGTTGTTCATTCCCTGCAACGCTTCTTCATTATATTGTATTCTTGTATTATTCTCCGCACTTAATGGTTTTCGTTAATATTTCAGCCGTTTTCATTATCGTTAGTCGTTGTTGTTTTGCAACTATTCCTCTGATTACAATTTCTGCCATTCTTTTTTCAAAGTTTTTTTTCAGAATTGTTCCTAGTGCTCCTACTGTTATCGGTATTATTTGATTTTCTTCATCATCCAAATCCCTTTCAACTCTCTGGCTAGCTCTGTGTATTTGCTTCGTGTCTCCTTTTCTTCCATGCTCACCCTGTGGTCAGCTGGGACACCAAAGTCTACGATTTGCTCGGATGTTTCTTTCTTGTTAATTATTACGACATCTGGTATTCTTGCTTGGATGGGTCTGTCCGTCTGTATGTCAATGCTCCATAGGATTTTGTGGTTCTCGTTTTCGAGTGCTGTTGTAAGATTTTGCTTGCACTATTTCTGTACCTTCAAAATGCAGTTGTTTGCACAATTCCCAGTGCAGTGCCCTCCCCACCTGGTCATGCATGTTTTTGTATTTCTTTTGGGCCAGTTTGCTGCATTCAATGACTATATGGTTTAATTTCCCCCTCTTTGTCCACAGAGTCTGCATTTGCTGTTTTTTCGTGTTTTATCGCCCTTTGCTTTGATATGGCTAGTTCTTATTGAGTTTAATTGTGATGTCGTTATTAGAGATTCCGTTTCTCGGTTTATATGTCCGGTTCGCATCCATGTCCAGGTGTTTTCGTTAATCTCATCTTTTGTCATTCTTATGAATCTTCCGTGGAGTTGTTTCTCTTCCCATTTCTCTTTTCTCGTTTTGTCATTTGTCTCTCTGTTTTCTGTTTTGTTGGTTTTCTCCGTATCTCTCGCTGTTATAATTATCCTTTCAGTGTTTTACATTATGCATTCTTCTAGTTCTTTTTTTTTGTCTCCTTCACACAGTCTTCTATACAGATCAGTCCTCTCCCTCCGTCTTTCCTTTTCACGTAGAGTCTGTCAATATCGTCCTTTGGGTGCAGTTCATTGTGCATGATCATGAGTTTCCTGGTTTTCTGGTCGAGCTGTCTCAGTTCTTCTTTTGTCCACCCTATAAACGGTTCAGGGTATGTTACTAATAATACTGCCCATGTATTTATACCTTTTATTAGGGGTCTGCTATATAAGTTCGGTTCCAGGAGTTTTTTTCTCCTAGGGTATTCCTTTTCAATTCTCTCATACATTTCTGTTCCGTTGATGGTGTCTGCTTCCAGAATTCCCACGTATTTACAGTCGTATTGCTCCCCTAGTGCCCTCATTTCTGTTTGGTTGGGTAGTTCCATGCTTTCGGTTGTTTTCAATTTTCCCTTTCTGATAACTAGAAGTGCGCATTTTTCCATTGCAAATTCCATTTGGATATCTCGGCTGAAGGTACTGGTAGTGTTAATTAGTGTCTCTACCTCCTTTTCAGTCCTTGCAAAAAGTTTCAAATTGTCCGTGTACATCAGGTGGTTAATTTATTTCCCCTATATTGGAGAACTTGTATCCTGCTTGGCACTTTCTCAGAATACTATTCAGGGGCATCATGTCTATGATGAACAGTAAACATATAACTCCACAAGTTTTTCTCAACGCGAAATCATTTATTAAGACCTGGATGACAACTCCTAGTGATTAAATAATAATTAGCAGAACCCGAAGTTAAAAACATCTTCATATAAGCAAACAATAGAAGATCGTTCAAAAGAATAATCTATGCAATACTCATTCCGATCAGACCGTGAATTAAAAATTAATATTTTATAGACAAAACGCGGAACGTTGCATGTAATTAGCTCCGAATTATTAATCTACATAAGAAGTTTGATTTCATTCGTCAACTATAGTTGGGAATACATGTTCAGTTGTTTTGAGTTTTTTTTCCGATTGCTGACTATATTGTAAAGTTGACTTTCCCTTTCCATAAGATTTTGCTGCAGAACGGGAGCAAGATACTTTGTCTCCTTCGATAAAAAATATTTGAGATATAGACAATAAAATAGTCAAAACATAAGTAAACATCTAGGAACACCGTATAAACTGATTGGCCTGCACACTAAAATGTTTAATATATTGACAAATTAATCTATTTGCAATATATATTCTACAGTGAAATTGTTGCGAATATCACATATAATGACTTGTATATTTTTGCTGTAATATTGAAATAGGATTTTCTCTATAATTGCACAAATTATAATTGTTGTTGGTTAAAACAAAATTTGGCGAGTATGCAATTTAAAAAGAAAGAGAGGTAGATATAGCGCAAGATACAAGGAAACGAAATCAAAACAACTTATGTAATGCAATGGTGTGTATTGTGTAACAATCTTAAGAGGGATATATTAATATTGACGCTCGCTATTGTAAATTCATTTGCATGATCTAGTGCTATTTATTTTTTTCTTAGATACAAATGTATTCAAAACATACATATTTGCATTTAAGTATTCTATGGATAATATGAAAGTTAAAACACATTTATTTGCCTTACGTATCGTACTCAATATTTTAAAATACTTATTTACGCTGCTGTAAACCAGTTATAGAATTTGAATCAAAATTATTGTTTGGTTAATACAGAATGTTACTAAAAAGCAATTGTGAAGGTTTAGGACAGTTTAAAAATATCAACCGTATTTAATATTAGCAATGTTGTATTTAATAATTTTACATATATTTATAACTATTTAAAGAGAGTGTTTTTCTTCGATTTAGAATGTCTATGAAATATATATATTAAAATGATTTTTGATAAATTTTTGTAATATTTATGAATTTTAAATCTAATAAGAGGATATATGTAATTAGTTTACCTTAAATTTCAGACGCCGTTTCCATCGAAAATCATGCAGATTCAATGAATTAATTAACTGAACACATTGTAATAGATAATAAAAATATATATAATTAAGAATATTTAGCCTTAATAAATGGCGTTGCATATAAAATATTACATTCATATAATCCGCATAATTTTCGATAAATATGGCGAATGTTCACTAATTGAATATACTCTTTTACGTAGATTATATTTTTCTACTATCTTCAAAATGTATATGCTGTTGAATACTTCTGATATATATATATATATATATATATATATATATATATATATATATATATATATATTGACACCATCTATTGAAGGTATATAATTTTACGTCACACATAATTTTATATAAGCTTAGTTATCTAATTGCATTGTTAGCGTTTTGTTCTACGAACAATAAGAATGCATTTTCAAAATTACTGATCTGATCACTGTTTCCACTTCAAATAAATGAAGTAAAGTAAGAAAGATGTGATTCCAACGCTTCTATTAGAGATTAGACTCGAGTAATGTAAAAACAGTATATGCAGTAGCTTTATTAGTATATTAGGCTTAACAAGTGTACATGTTTCTATGTATCTCCTCCGGAATCTCAAATATACTATTTGATTAATCATATTTCACCAATTGAGAAAAAAGACATATGAACAATATATGTTTAAAAACATTAAAAATCAAAGATTGTTATAAGATATTTTTTACATCGTTATCACCACTTATCAAGATCCGGAATCCACTCGGGGATTATGGTTATTGCTTGTGCAGTAATCAATGGGATAATATCGTAATAATCCTTAGCAATGGAGAATTGATAGATAGTCTTTCTAAAGGGGGCGGTTTATCAGGAATTTGTTTATGTTGGACTTGAAGACATCTAAGTTGTAGTTAGGTGGGGAACAGGCAAACGGAAAGCGTCCCACAGGGGTGCACATCGAAGAAAGAAGCTTTGTTCATGGAATCTACGTTTTGATTTAGGCACAGATAAAGAGTGGGGAAAATAACTCACAGTGGTTTCAGCTAGACGCGTGTTTTCCGTGAAATAATGGCGAGGGGGAAGCAGAGATTAAAGCTCAGACTAGCACTTGACATGGAAATAACGATAAAATAAAAAGAGACCTGCAACATCTTTGCTGTGGGAGAGAGGTTGCAAGGAAGAGAAAAGGGCAGACCTCACTAAGCCACGAAGTCTATTTTGTACTCTATCAAGGTAAGATAGGCTGTTTTTACAGCTCCTGCCCTGATGCGACAGCAGTACTCCATCCTTGGGCGTACTTGGCTTTTATATAGAAAGAGAAATGCATCAGTAGTGAGATATCTTCTGGAGCGGTAGAAAGATCCTACTATTTTCCAGTTACATTTGCAAAGACTTGATGCACGTGTTCCATTTCAGATAAGGAAAAAAGGTAAAACCCAGAACTTGCCAAAACATGGAGCCTCCCTAAGACGAGAGCCATCCTTTTCAATTGATACCAGATCGGACTCAGAGCGTTGATGATGTAAAGATAGGAACCTGGTTTTAGATGCATTAAAAGTAACCAGCCACCTCTTCTCCCACTGTGCCACGCTCTCAAGATCAGGAGAAAGAATCAGAGAAAACTTTGTCATCTATGGCCTCTGATGTGTTGCCATAGATGCTCGTGTCATCAGCATAGATTTCAATGAATGGTTAAAGTATGTGTTTTGGGAGGTCATTGATGTAGAACAGGAAGAGAATTGGACCCAGAATGGACACCTGAGGGACTCCAGCCGTAATACTGCAGGCCTCTAATTTCTGTCCATCAACCACTACTCTTATGAGCCTATCAGAGAGAAATGATTTAATAATTGAGAAAACATATCCAGCTATACCGTAGCTGGAAATCTTGTGAAGTAGGCATTTATGCTATAATTTATTGACGGCCTTTGATATGCCAAGTGCAATTGCCCTAGTCAGGAAGCCTTAGTCGAGGGATTCACTAATCCTTTGAGATATAACTGTTAGAACATCTGTTGTAGATTTAGCAGAATGGAAACCGTATTGCAAGTCACTAAGAAGGTTATGTATGCTGAGGTAAGTGACTACTTATTTATTTAATATGGATTGCAGCAACTTACTCATGATACACAGGAGACTAATTTGTCTGTACTGAGAGGGAGATGACTCATCCCCTGAATTCTTAAATGCAAAGCATACTGATGAGGTTTCCAGGGTGTTGGGAAGCAATTTTCCTTAAGGCAACGCTTAAACAGTTATGTAAGTATGGCGACAAGTTCTGGTTGACTGTTTTTCAACATTATAATTGGAATGACGTAAGGGCCAGTTGTTTTACTGGAATCAAGGTTCTAGATTAGCTTAGCGCACAGATAATTGTATGTCGCATAGCATGTTTTCTGTTATAGGGGGGAAAACTATGAGTATATGACCTTCGTCGAAAAGGGTAGGATAAGCTGCAAATACCTGGAAAATTGTTTGGTCTTGTCTGATGCTGACGAGATAACCTCAGGTCCATTCATGATGGTTCGGATAGAACCTACGCTTCTGTTCATGATCCTGTTTGCTATTTGCCAAAAGTGGTTGGAATTAAGCCGTTGCTCAGCTGCTTTGGATTTAATGGACTGAGCATATAGCTCTCTTGCATTTTCTATTACTCTTTTAGAGTGGTTGCTGGCATTCCTGAACGCGGTTTTAGTCTCAGTTAATCTATTACGTTGGTAGCTATGGAAAAAGTGAGTTCTGTGAGATGGCAGCACCACATTCTGGGAGAATCATAGCTGGCTATTAAGATTTTGTTGAGATTTTTTTGATAGTATAAATCGGTCTCCGCCTACAATTATCCATTCGGTCAGGTCTGATACTATAGATTACACATTCTTTTTAAACATTGAATGAAAAGATAGACCAGATATGAATGTACGGAAGCTTTCCTAGTCAGCCATAGTGTATCTATATACAATATTATGGAGAGGTACGTCTGAAGACTTATTACATTTCATTTTTATCTTCAGTGATACAAGCGAGTGGTCAGAACATTCCAGAGGCTATAGTACGTAATATGAATATAGCTCAGGGAAAGTTGTGGGAAAAAGGTCTAGAAGGCTTGCATACGTATCTGTAATGCTTACGTTAAGTCGCAGATATTAATAACGCATCAGAATAATTAAACAAATTATTTGAGAGTCTTAAATATTAAGTAATCGTTATTTTATATGTAAAATATCATTATCGCATATTTCATTCAAATATTATTTTCCCTAATTAAACTTTAATCTTGTTTTATAAATGATGATTGTATATGTTATACTTCTATTAAATACATTAGAATGTGTGTTATGGCATTTTTACTTACAATTACGAAATCTTCTTTCCAGGACAATTATTTCTGAATATAGGTAACATTATTAAATACTTATCAAATTCCGTTTCAATATTTGAATAGTAATGATAATTTTGTTGATGACCCAGCTTTCAAAATACTTTTTTGTGGTTCTTTTTTTTAGTTTAGTCTTGATTTATCTATTTCTCGTTAAATACTTGCACATATCATCATATTTTAACAGACCATTATTTGAATATGGCTGCAATTCTTAATAATTAATAATCATAAAAACAATATATATATATATATATATATATAGAGAGAGAGAGAGAGAGAGAGAGAGAGAGAGATTGAAAAAATGTGTCATATGCATATATAATGTGAAGTAAATATAATAGGATGGTAATTTCTAAGTAACGGCTCTTTTTTAGCATAAAAAAATTTGAGGAATACATTACTAATTTTATTAAACTAGCTACTCTACATAGTCACCAGCATTCTAGGTCTTTTTGTCAGCGACTAATGATGACTGTGCCATTTTCCAAGTATCTAAATAGACTTAGCTCTGATGAACTTATTGCCCTTGTGCTCTTAGCAACCAAATCACACTCATTCCGGGTGGATGTCCTTTAATCTCAAAAAGTTTTCTACTCCAACAGAGTCTTTCCAAAAAACTGTACTTATATGAATATGTTCAAAGGTAACGTAAACCAACATCTTACTTTTTATGCAAGTACTCAATTAATAGCGTTCTAATTGGCAATAGGCCTCCTTTTTGGTGAAGTAAACAAAATAAATAAATAAAAATAATAAATATGAATAATTGATTCATCGGCATTTATTTTTATACAAGATGTGTTAACTTTCATGAAGTCGCCGAATATCCATGACTAAGTATATTGAGAATGTTCATTTTAAATCTTCCTTAATGTAGAAAATGTACGTTTTTAATATTTCCGTCAGAGCAAATAAAAATCACAAATACATATGTGGGTCTAATTTACATACGACCAAATCTTATTTTTACAATATTTGACACAACCTCATGATATTAACTCCTGTGACGAAGACAGACCTAATATTTTCATTATAAACTTGACTTTTGGATAAGCTGGACTGCTTGACTCTAGTTACTAGTAACTAGCTGACAAAAAACATGCTCATGACTAAGTAGCAACAATACATTACTGTTTCTGCAAAATGAAATAAAGGGTATATATATATATATATATATATATATATATATATATATATATATATATATATAATTTTAATAGTTGGATAGTGTTTTTCGAGCATCCCGTGGATCTTGATATAATATACATTTATGGTCAGATGATTAGAGCTGTAGACTGTCAACGCAACGGTTGTAGATTTGATTTAGAGCTGGGGAAAGGTGTATGTCTAGCCACACTGATGAGGTGTGCTTCAACGAGTCAGTCCTGTATGTGGATTACTAATATATATATATATATATATATATATATATATATATATATATATATATGTATATATATATTATTTTTATTTTAATAGCTGTATAGTATCACATAGACCGTATTATAACATACATTTAAGAGTGGCATACGTTTTCCACTCTTCGTATATTCTTTTCCAAGTGGATCGATATGAAATATATAAATAAATTTAAAAAATGACAGATACATATTTGGAAAGAGAGCAAGACTGAGAAGTTATTCTTTTAGAAGACAAGGGACTTTTGGCAAATAAAGTCAGAGAAAAATGTTTTTGAAATCATTGTGTGGATAAAATATAGAAATACACTTTCACAATGACATAAGAGTTGCATTTATAGATAAGAGACAGATATATACATCGAGATATCGTAATGGTAAGAAAAACGAAGATTATTATATAAGTATAAGGTATAGAATACCTTGAAGCGAACATGTTTCTTTAGTATAGAACAATGTAGATCTGTACGTAGAACGAAGCATATACATAGAGTGAAGACAAGATGAGAGAACAGATAAGAGAAAGGAAAAATATATAAAACTATAATAGATATAAAACATTTACAAAGTAAATAAAACATGTATATGCAGAATGTTTGTAGAAGCGAATACATTTGGAAAACATAAACACAATGGTTTAAAAAAAAACATTGATATATGTTAACTGTTTTGCATGGTGCCGATACAGTGAGAAATTGTCAAGGGTAGATGAAAAAATACGCGTAAAACATAAAAGCAAACGTGAAACGGCATAATGTCTCGTCTCAATCCCAGGTGCAACGAGAACATGTTAAAGTACGGAAAACCGACGCCTATATCGACGGATGTCTTGCGACAGGTTGGCTCGAATAAGTTACGAGAATAAAAGTCTAAGGAAAAGGAACAGACAAGGGAATAGAAAAGGAATTGCCCAGTCACAGACCACGAAAAAATATTTTAGTAAATATAACATAAGGTATTTTCCCACAATATTCGGAAAGCTTACTTAAACTAATTCAATATCAAATGTGACCTGTCTATAATGTATATATATATATATATATATATATATATATATATATATATATATATATACATATATATATATATAGATATATAGATATATAGATATATATATAATATATATATATATATATATATATATAGTAATGTGATTGATAATTTAAAAATCAAATTATAATTAAATTAAAAATCAGTTTCATAAGAAGGAACAAAAGCAAAATCAATAATTTGTACGATCGTTTCGGAAAACAGTGTTTTTATTGTGGTAGACATCAAGTTACGGACAATAATTATTACATGTAGTTTTTTATCAAACAAGGTTTCCTCATCATCAAATATTGGGAAGGTTTTTTATTAAATGTAAAATACACCATAAATAAACCTAGCAATAAAGTAAGTCAGATGTACCTGGAAAAATTAAAATAAGGGTATGGATTTAAACTTGATAAGAAAATTAATATGGGTTAGAGATAAAAATAAAATAGAGTAAAAGTATAAATTTAAATTTGGTTTAAGTACAATATTATACATACATACATACATACACAAATATATGCATGCATACATATATGAAAAAGTACATACATAAATATACATATATATATATACATAAAAACATACGTACAATACTTACCTTTTAATTTTTCCCCTTTTGAAATCAGTAACTATGGTTAAAGTACTCATATAGATGCGTGATATAGCTTTTCAGCTTATGAAATGATAAACATTCAAAAAGAACGCTTGTGTAATAAATTATTTCCGTTAGCGTACTTTTGATTAAAGGACGCCAAGGTTTAGAATTCGAAAGAAATTGGAGGATAATGTTATTTGTATAATTAAATAATGAAAGGGGGGTAATTAGTCATATTTCTTTCATTAAAGAATGCAAGGGAGAAAATTAGTCTAACTTAATTTATTACAGAATAATAAAAAATAGTGTAATCTATTTTTACTGATAAGTAATTTTTATTACTGTAATTTGGTTTATATTTATTAAATTTAAACCAACGTTTATGACTGCATGTGAATATTAATTCCTCTCTTGAATTTAATATTGTAGTTGTATTTTTATATCCTCATATTTTAAAATGTTTAGGGTCTCTTTTGTACATAGTGCACAGAATTTATCTCCTGGTGTATATGGTTTGCAAGATTCAATTACTTGCCATTTCAACTTGAGAGAAATATTTTTATTCTTGAGTTGCCAAATATACTTGGATAGAGTAGTTTGGTTTGATAGAGAGTTATTTTTAAAGGAATATTTGTGCGTTGAAATTTTATGTTTTATTAGGCCAGATGTGGAACCAAATTATATTGCCTCTTGTTTATTGTGATTCTTTTCCGTTAATTCTGGTGCTGGATTATTATATGGTGGGTTGGTTTGTAATTGATTGGTTAAAGTTGGTTTCATTGTTTAATCTGGTGGTTGAGTTATGGCTGTTTATAGATTTATGTAGATTTGGGGGTTTTGATACTGTGCAGCTATAGATTACATTTTTAATTTTACATGAGCCTTGTAGGGGCATTTATTTTTCTTCTACAGTTACAGTCTGCTATATTTTGTATAGTTGTATTTTGTAGCTTATTAATTTTCTTGTTACTAGAATTAATTATTTTTGATAAAGATTAGGCATAGTAGAGTAAGAGACTTTGATTGTGTTCTTATTGAAAATTTTATTATATCTGTGGAGGGCTTTAAAGTTCCTGTCTAATATTTAAAAAAAATATCTGGCTATGTTTGTCTCTAGGTTTTTGGAATATAGAGGGTTTGACCATAGTGTCTCCTTATGTCTATTCTTACGTTTAAGGCTTTTGGTTTGCTGTTTATTTGTATTATTATCTGATGTTTGTGGTTTGGTTTTATCTGTTTTTGTCTCTTGGCATTTTTCTTAACTCGTACACGGGAAGACATTGCCATATTATATGTTATTACGCTCTTAACAGGTTTATTTTCTATGCAGTGTATGTTTCTATTATCTATATATATGAATTTAATTTGCGAATTGTTTCCCGAGTTTTAAGGGCTTCATTTTAATATTTTTCATTTTTGATAAATATGGATTTAGTGGAAGACAGTCTAGAAATTCTTAAAGCGATATTGGGAACTATTAGTTTGGATATTGATTTAAGGTGGTTTAATTCATTGTGGGCATATAGTAGAGATTGGTTAGGTTTATGATAGTGTTCAAAGGAAGAATTCTCAAGATTTAATGTTATGTCTAAGAAATTAACAATTTTTTTTTAGGGTAAATTTTTATACTAAGTCCATAATTTTTAAATAATTTATGCATATATTTTTTTTATTGACAATGAAATAATAAATATACCGAGAATTATTTGTTGGAAATCTTCCAAGAAAAAAATTTAGTTGTAGTTATCGCTTAAAATTTGAGTATATAAATTCCAATATATGTTATGGGGCCCATTTAGAAGACATTTTGTTACTTCTCTCTGCAAATATGAATTAAACAGCAAAATGTTATTGATACAGATACAATTGATGTATATAAATTAAGTTGTTTTTGTGTACAATTATGAGATTATTCTCACGCTGAATAACATCTTGTGGAGGTGCTTATTAGTGTAATCTAGTAGCAATGAGATACCAATGTGTATGTATCATCTCTTTTTATTTAAATATCATAAGAAATTCAATATGTAATACTAAATTATATATATAACTCTGTCGAAAATGGTTGGCAATTTTGAGAAATAATCATGATTAAGCACACCGATATTTCGAGTTAAAGGCATTTTGAATAACCTTCGATGGGCACACTTCAAAAAATAACAAAACCGCGATAACTTCCTTGAGGAGACCGAATCACAAGTTGATGGCTGTAAGATAATTCTTGACTGATAGCGCAATTAATGCCCTTAACACCCATTCCCTATGACTGCGCACACTTATTAGTTCATATATCAGAGTACTACCCGCGAATTGTTTTAAATACTTTATATTTACCTTTTAATGTTCTATGTGCAACAATGTGTGAGAGACAACTGTCAATCTACCGAAGATATATTTATATTTCGTACAAATATATTTTGACCCATTATGTTACTTTCAGTCCGGTAAAATTCTTATATATATTTTATAACTAGCCGTGTGTAAATTTATTTACCCTTTGGTAATCAATATGTAGATTACATATTTTGTTCATACCTTGTATATAATAGTCGATATTATTTATATATTTATTAGTTATGTTGTGATTTTAATAACAAAACACTCAGATTGACGACGGTGTATCCGATGTAATAACTAACATATATAATTTCAGATAATTAATTTATATGCCAACTTGTTGAAGCTAAATAAATATTGCTCATGGAAAATATTAACTCTTTTTGAGCACATTATCAAAACAGATTGTAGAGGGACAGAAACAGGCCAATCTAGAACAATGATGCAAAAGCAGGCAAACCATGAAAATGTATCATTTTTACAAATGTTGTTAGTATTGGTAAAAATTGTTTTTTTCAAACGACTGAAACTAATTTTCTACATTTAACAAGGAAAGCCTTTGATTCTTGATAACATTTATCATTAAGTAAATAAAATGGCTTCATCATCCCCTTAATTCTTATTTGATCTATTCTGCTTCAGTTGACGGATCAATGTTTTGGTCATGTAAGTTTTATTATCGTCAGATATACATAATTCTTCCCAACACACCCCTCCTAGCTGGAACAGAGTGCAAAACCGACTTCAAAAATATAAAACTTGCCTTATTATCAGCTTTACATTTTATTTCTGAAAGGCAGCAATTCCTTCGGTCTATCATTATTTACAAATCAAGTACATGTTTGCCCGGGAATACACATCATATAAATAATTATCTACTACAGTGTACATTTATTTGTGTTTTAATTTTTTAAAAATCGAACAACACTCCCAGGGACAGTATTTCTTTTTAATTCTTCTCATTTTTGGAACAAAATACTACTCAATCAATTACTGTTCATGAAATATACTGTTTGTTCCATATCCAAAGCAAATACTTGTGGAGCCATAAGGACATGCAATAAAATCCTTTCATTTTCACGCACAGCTGCCAATGCTCACGATGAACATATCTCGCCCCCCCCCAAGAATTATTCATGGAAATAGAAACAACCAGAATGCATATACTTTTGCTAACGTAAACCAATTGTATTCACATCATTAAGGTAATGGTTTTTCATTCTTGTGACAATAAAGTCGCTGACAAGTGTGTTGATATCACTTAGATTTTTAAGGATTTTTCACGAAGAAAGTTTTCGAGGTGCTTGAAAAAATTGTATTAAGTAAGTGATTGGTCTGTATATTATAGGATATGGATGAGGCAAAGTTTCGTATCCCAATTCGTTTTGTTTCTACAGGGTCACCGTAGCAACATGCTGTCTGGGATTGTCGTGGTCTCTTTTTGATGACTAATGCTGAGTGTTGTTGTCGAAGTTCCTGATGCATTTGTTGACAGTACTTCTCTGCCCTCAGCGTTTGGCCTGCATTCAAAACCTGTAATGGATGAGACCGGCCCCAGCTATGAAACAATAAGCATCACTCCTTTTGGATATATAGTGGCTTCAAAAAGTGTGGTGGAGCTTTGTTGGCGTCTAACAACTGAGCTGAGCGTAGCCGGTTGTCGTAAAGAACCTTATTTCCATCGTGACCCACAACTCGGTTGGGAAACGGGTCGTTCTTGTTTCGCAATATCAGGAGATGAACATGCTGCTTAGTATGTAGAAAAAAAAATTACACTTAATGGTGTTTCTTTTAGTTATCCTTTACTTCGAGGATCACCCAATTATCAGGTTTTTGTCGCTCACCTATCTCTCAAATGGTTGCAAATCGCCGTATACGTTAAGTTCCATTCAGAATCAAGTTCTCGGACTGTGGGAAATTGATTGGGTCTGAATAAGTTACCTATTTGGTCCTTGTCAACATCCGATGGCCGTTCACTACGCTCAACTTCAAAACACTCCTCACCGCCAATAAATTTCTGAAAGCATCATAGTGCTGTGCGTTCATTAGTGGTTTCTCAGCCGAACGCTTCGTTGATATCGTAAGCTGTTACAGTGGCTTTTCGGCTACCTTGAATCAGATTAAGGAAACTGTGCGAATTTGCCTTTTCCTATTCTTTATTCAAGGTTCTTGAAAGTAAAGCATAATTGTTTAAAAACGATTGTAATTAATGTGATGAGCATTCGCAGAAGCGCACAAAAAGTATGAGTTGTGCGTGCCTGCGTCAGGAAGCGAATCTGGGATCGTTAGATTACAAAGAAAAACGTTTGTGAGCGATACTCGCATTACCGTGACAATTGGGTTCGTCCGACGGCTATAAAAAGTCAAGCCGAAACAAAGATTGTGAGTCGTTTTTTTTTTTTTCTTCTTTTTTCTTGTCGGTCAACGATTGAAAAGAACTTGTTTACGAGAAGACAGTAGTCGAAAGAACTGATTCGTTCAACCTTGAAAAGAATTTCTGGCGTGTATATCGCTTAACAAAAATTACTCAGCTTTCTCCTCCCTCTGCAGTGACAATTAAAACGATTAGATAGAGCTCAAATGTTCTTAAACATGATATATAAAGTAAATGGTATAATCCCGAATTTTTTTGGAAAATACAACATTTGAAATCAAAATTAATAATGCCGCAAGAAATGTATTCTCAATATATAATTTAATCTTGTAAAATAGAAAGGTTTCTCGCTAAATTTTACTTAACCCTGCGGGAAAATGTGTCTTTCTGTTTTATAAGTTAAACATTGATATCCGATTAGTAACTCTCTATGTAACCTGATTTTGTCGGCATAGTTGGGCATACTATTTCTGCATTATTCGTTTTGTCACGTGTGCGAAGACATAGTTGGAAAACAGAAATTAATGGAAGAGACACAAAGAAAGAAAAATATGGAGAGGAGAGAGAACTATATAGGAATGGTAGTAACATTCGTAATTATGTTTATCTTTTTAGCGTCTTTCATAGCATAGTACACGCTCTTGATAATTTGCATAACCACTGTTATAAGGATCTAAATTTAATTCAAGGTTAAGCTCGGTAGAGTAGGTGAAATTTCTAAAGATCTTTTCTTACCACTGCACCACGAAAAATAAATTCCAGAACTTATCCGTGTTATCTTTTACTGGAGAATACACGTCTAAACTCTTTACTTTCTGCGTCAACTAGATCCTCTTCCTGAGATAAACCTTCTGATAATTACAGCCTAGCAAATTAGATAAATATGTGTAAATGCTTCCATTATTTCGGAGCAATTAGACAGGTAATTAATATAAAGCTATTCGGGTGACCGTCGAAATTACTTAATGATTGGTAATGATGGACTTCGTAGGCTGAGCGGACATTGCATATTACCTTTACAAACACTAATGGCTCAACACTGCAGGCGCCATTTAAAATAATTATTTCACATGTTACAATCGAGGGGGAAAATAATATACAGAGAGTCAGTGAGAGTAAAAACCAATAAAGGGAGAATCATAGAAAGTATAATTTTCGAAACATGTATCATTATATATAATAAACACATATTGCTTTTTCTACGTGTTCACGGATATTTGTAGGATTAATCTGTATTTGAGGGTTTTATACATGGATTAATATAATACGTGAATAATTCTAACGATATTCTATTGATCTATTTTACTCCCTCTATATACATACACATACGCACACGCATATATATATATATATATATATATATACATATACATATATATGTGTGTGTGTGTGTGTGTGTGTGTATAGATATATTAAGATACTTTTTTTCCTCGCAATCAAATTGACATGAAAAGCCTATTTTTTTCTATTTGGAAAAATATAGATATCCGAGCTACAAACTAAATGCTGACCCATGGGTATGTTACTTTAAAAAAAAAACTCTAGAAGTATAAGGCATGTTTACTTTCAGTACAGTTTCCGATGGTTAGTTGTTCTACACAGATCCTGAAGGTTGCTGTTTCTTAGTAGACAGTTCTCGAGTTGGAATCCACAGAGAAAGAGATTCTTCCCGTGTAGATGCGATGAAAACATATGAGACGTTGCTACAAGCAGGTTAAATATTTATGGAGCTATTCTGGTTTCTTATTGGTTGGTTACAGAACGCCAATAATTCGATTCGTCAGTTCCTAGCAGCATAATTTATTAATAGAATCTCCAGACTGTGCGGGATATACCCCATTTTAGACAAAAATATTACAGCATTTCATAATCTATAGCTTCATTTTCATGATTTCCTATTGGATGAATGGATGTATTTCAAGACTATGTCAGTTCTGTTTAAGCATATTTTCTATATCGTGCGAAATTGCGTAAAACTGAAGATAATAGATTATAGCAAAGGCACAATGACTTTGTTCGTCTGCGAAGAGTCGCTATCAACATTCTATGGAGAATTTGTCTCTAAACTTGAAACTTGATACGTAGCGAATGTGGACCTTTGGGACAATTTCAAGTTTGTTTTTAATCTGTACTAATAGCTGCTAAATAGCCATAATTAAAAAATAATGCATTTGGTCTTATCAGATCTAAATCGAACAAAGATGTTATACATATGACCTAACTTTTGGCTATACACAAAATTACTCACGTATAGCTTAATGCCCATTAATTATTTACGTCCCGTATCAATCTTTTCTTGGCACATGAGGTAACGAAGCTGGAGCGGCAAATAAGGACTAAGTCTGGGAAGGTAACCTTTTTATTTCGATTCGAGCAGATGCGACACAAATGTTTCGTTTAATTTGTTTAAATCATTATACTATATCAGATATAAACAATAGAGAATTTCGTCTATAATAATAAATACGAAATCTACATTAATTAAAATATAATTATACTTGTGTAACCACTAAACTAAACCGAACACTCTGCTTGTGTATATGATAACTCTTAACCACTATCTGGATATGAAAGAAAATTATTCAGTGTCCTAGTCATAGTTAATACTTAGTGCTTCAATATTTGTGTTTACCATCCGTGCAATAGTTGGATGATTGAAAAAGGCACAATACAAAGGACTACGAGCGAAAAATGTATATGTAATCGTGCTCGAAATTGATTTATTCTTGTTGCACTCAACTGTTATTTTTTCTACTGTTGACTTCTTATCTGTAATTTTTAACAGGCTAAAAACCAAATCGGAAGGGTTTCTGAAGTCCAAATACCCTAGGCACCAAATTTCAACTCTGAGCACAAAATATTCAGTGAAAAGTTTAGTAGATATGGTGCGAACAGAGATCGACAACGTAACTTTTAGACATCTACGACCAGGCCGCCAGGCGTTGTCCGGTCGTAAAATATGAATAAATATTATATATTAAAACGTGCAGATATTTATTATTATAGAGATAATTCCCAAGTGAGTTTTATTTAATATATATTAACGATTTCCAAAGCAATAGAAGCACTAGGATTGGAATCGGAATGTTAACCGTTTCCGATGTAATCTTTGTAGCGGTGTTAACCTCTAAGTTACTGACAGGTAGTAAAGCTATAAATTAAGCGGCTGAGAAATGAAGGTTTAATCCTGTCCATTTGCAAAAGTAACATCAACACTATTGGTTTATTCGACTCAACGTGCCATAATAAAACATGTTCTTTTAATTTTTACCTAGTAGCAGCATATTTCTCTGGTAGAAAGCAAAATCGGAAGTATACTACAACGCCAATTATCACATATATAAACTTTCTGTAGGTAAGATATGAAATATAGAAAGATAGGCTTCATAGATAAATCTGGCAACCACGCCGATGGTGTAATTTCTTCTTCCAAAATCGATAGTTGTATGTATATATATATATATATATATATATATATATATATATATATATATATATATATATATATATATATAAATATATATATACATATATATATATATATATATATATATATATATATTATACAACCCCCACAGTTTTTTGGTACCAAAAGGCTTAAAATAATTAAACGCCGATGGTGTAATTTCTTCTTCCAAAATCCATAGCTGTATATATATATATATATATATATATATATATATATATATATATATATATATATATATATATATATATATATATATATATATATATATATATATATATATATATATATAATCCCCACAGTTTTTGGATACCAAACGGCTTAAAATAATTAAACGCAACTGCGCCAAATATATAGCATATTGGCGAGAGTGCAGATTGTATATAATAAAACAAACAAAGAAAAAATGCGCACGTATTAGATTTTAAAGTTGAACATTCGAATTTTTAAAGTGTTTTATTTTTAATTTGTTGTGTTTTGCAGTGATAAATTCGTTTAATATTTTTCGGATTAGCATGAAACAATATATATTTTCATTAATTTTGTGGAAAAGGACTTTTAAATCTTTGAAAAATAAATTCATTTTTAAATAGCAAAGTATTGCTAATATATCATTAAATAAGCTTGATTGGAAAATAGATACGAAAATAGAAAAAATCGATAAATAACTGTGGATTTCACTACAAATACGATAATTTCTTGGTTAATTTCTTGGTTATTCACCTTCGGTTAACAACAGTGATACTAGATGCATAAGATTTATTCAACACATACGACGCTTAGCATTTTTCAAATGGTTACTCATGTAAAAATGGTCAGTCTCACCGTTGCTTACGTTAAATAAAATGATGAAAATGGTCACTTAATCTTTACATCACACCTTAAAATATTTATGCTGAAGTAGAGTTTATTTAGTCCCTTGCAAACTTGCGCAATGAATTTTAATCTGTCATTATTATTATTTTACGCTAATCGATAGACTGATATATGAATTTTGAAATTCAAGTATTTATATATTAATATTTATCCATATTGTTATAGCAAATCATCTTAAATCTTCTTTAGATGAAAAATTGTTTTGTTAAAAAAGCTTTTAAATACAGTTTAATGTTTTAGCGGTCGTTATAAAAATGGCAGTGAATGGTAATGGTGTGGAGGATTTAAAATTTATCATTCTGTTGATAATACTGGATAATGTTTTATATGATTATTCTTTTCATATACGAAAATCCATGTTTTTATATTACTGGAAAATACTCAAGAATTATGGATTTAATAGATGTTTATTCGTTTTAGGAACAACAACTAATTTATATTTCAATATTTTTACTGTGCCAATATATATATATATATATATATATATATATATATATATATATATATATATATATATATATATATATATATATATATATATATATAACAATTCCCGTGTGCTAGAACAGCTTTATATTAAATTCTACGTATTTCCGCGAAGATTAACTATTTTGCATATTTCTTTAAAAATCGCACTTATATATATATATATATATATATATATATATATATATAGAGAGAGAGAGAGAGAGAGAGAGGTAAAGAGAGTCGCCAACCTGATAGGTCCTCAACTGTCATCTAGGCTTCAGCCTCTCTCCCATCGATGAGATGTTGCATTCCTCTGCCTGTTCTACAAATAATTTAATGGTGAATACTCTGACGAACTGCAAACACTTGTACCTCCTCGACGTAACTACCCCCGACAAGCTAGTAAGTCTCATCCCTTTACAGTAGAGATCCCTAGGTGCAAGAAAGCCTTTTACTCCAATAGTTTTCTCCCCAGAAGTGCAGATCTTTGGAACTTACTTCCGGGATTCTGCTTTCCCAAATGTACTGATATACAGAAGTTCAAGTGTAATGTGAACAGACATCTTTCTACTAATCTCCCTTTATAATTTTCCTACAAATTAAGCCCCTGAAAGTAGCCTCCTGCTTCAAATGGCACTGGGCCTTGTTTGGGGTTAAAATGAATTTTAAACAAAATATATATATATATATATATATATATATATATATATATATATATATATATTAATACTTTTTAATAAAATGTATTCATTTCATAATTACCTATTAGATGATCGGTTTCAATTTACTATAAAATTGAAGTCTATTTTTCTATTTATCTAGTGTTGTTACATTGTGCACACTCAGGTAAAATGTACAAGGCAAATATAGCAAACGGACTTTTTATAGGTATCCATCTTTCTATCAATTTCTCTATCAAACTACACATATACACACACGCATATATATATATATGTATATATATATATATATATATATATATATATATATATATATATATATATATTGTAGTCTTATAATAAGTAAAAATTTTAGCATAAAACAGTAATGTTACATGCTTATGCAGTTATCGGGGTAGGACAACACTTCCTGTCAGTTATTAGTTAAAACCGGGCTACGAAGCCACGTTTTGTTACAGGTACCAAGCATCTATCTTTGAACCAGCAAAAGATTACCCCAGGAATAAAGAAGGTTACGTATTATAAACAGACATATTCGGACGAGTACATTTGGTAATTTATATAATTTAGTTCGTCTCAATAATTTTAAATCGAGAAATATGATTTAGTACCAATGTCAGAGCGAGACGCAACACCTCCCCCCACACACACACATATATGTATATATATATATATATACTTATAAATTTGCATTTTTTGCTCTATCATTATTTATGAAACCTATTTTTATTAAACATAATCAAGGCAGATTCTTAATATAGTAAGTCATGTATATGCGAGCGACTTAATGAAGATTAATTAATCTGCATATTCCTTTAAAAACCAGCGTTAATTAATTAATCCATCATTTTTGTTTTAATTTTTAATTTTACTATCAAGCTGCACATTATTGATATGCTTATTCCCTAAATTTTACACTATATATATATATATATATATATATATATATATATATATATATATATATATATATATATATATAGTAAGTTATGGAATATATATGGGAATCAGGCTACACTGAATATTCCGCGTTTCATCCACTCTAGCACTCTTCAAGCTTATGCGCGAATTTTGTGGTTGTTTGTCGTTTTCATATACACATCTTCTATTGAGATTTTAGTTTGTCAATCAGCTTTCTATTATCTACCGCGCCCTTTCTATCAGCCCATGAGTATGCACTTATCGGACACAAACCTAGTTGAGCTCCGGTTGACCTGTTCCTTTGTGTGTGCTCTATTTATCCTGGATATTTAGTTTATGGATCTGTTTTAAATCTAAATTAGTGTGTTTTTTATGGTAGTTTTTACATATATATATATATATATATATATTAATGTTAGTTTATATATATATATATATAAATATATATAAATATATATATATATATATATATGTGTGTGTATATATATGCATATGCACATATATATATACATACATATATGTGTGATCGTTTATGTATATTCATGTTTATTCAATTTATTTATTTGTTTATTTTCTATGGTTTTTGTTAGTTTTAAACTATTTGTTATCGCTATCCTAGAGTAAATTTTATGTTGTGAACAGAGTTGTTTCCTATCTCTCTTCTACAGTATAATAGATGTTGGTGTTCTTTAAAGTATAGGATAGCAATTTTTTCATGAAGGTATAAACTAAATGGGTCGAATTAATTTATGTGAGTAAATTAAGTAGTTATATATATATATATAAATATATACATTATAAATAATTTAAAATTATATATATATGTAAAATTATATACATATATATATATATATATATATATATGTTTTCTTGTTCGTGTGCGGAAAATGCCTATATCAAATTTATCTTTAAATTTTCGATTTACATACCTGAAACGTGATGTATATAACACGTATATGTGCAACTTACCATTTATTATTGAAGCTTGAAAAACGATGCAACGTGGTCCAAGTTAAAACAAAGTTTGTCTTTGGCAGAACCAAATTATAAACTCCTCATCATGCGTACTATAGTTGGTTTGAATTCTCTCATCTTAAGACTTAGTTTTTCATGTGCCGATACCGATGACGCTAAGTGTCGAAGAATGGATAATGTTCGAGCGACATATGTTTGAGTTTCACTTCGAGTTAATGGAAGCGAAATGAATACAATATAATAATAAATACCAATTAGACTTATTAGTAAAATACTAAATAACTATAATTAAAAAGGCTATATTAAAGCCTTTCTTACAACCGCCAGTCTAGAACGTTTTTACGTATTGATAATCGAATTAAAAACCGTTTCTTTTTTTTTGTTCACTCTTTATGAAAATCTAGCCTGGGTGAACGACGTTCTTTGGAGGGGTGTGTTGAGCAAAAAGAAAAAAAAGTTGTAGCAGGCAGGCAGTCGATAACTTTAGGCAGACATACAAACATATATACCTATATTTAAACAGACAGGTGAGATTTATATTATAGAATAAACTACACCTTTGTTTTTAATGTGTCCTGGACTTGCATTCACTAGCAAAAGATCTAGCCAATTTGCATAATGTTTAATATATATATATATATATATATATATATATATATATATATATATATATATATATATATATATGTATATATATATATATATATATGTGTGTGTGTGTGTGTTTACACTATTGGTAAATTTTCAATAGATTTAATCACGTGATATTTGATAATGTAATCATGCGGCTGAAATTTAATTTAAATTAACCACATGTGGCTTCTGTCCTATCAATTATTCATCGAAACATGGTAGGTCCGGGAAAAAAGGAATGTCGATGCTAACATTTTGACCACTCCCTTTACTTAAAAATTCACCAAAAGTCAGTAAATTAACCAGTTTTAATTAAATTTTCAGTATTTAATAAATAATGATCGCAAAACATATTGCACTAATTATGTTTACTAAAGTCTTAGTTAAAATGTATTATTTTGTATAACAGCAACTACTTTTACTAAAGCCATGGTTTTCAATAGTAAATAAAAACGCAAGATTTGTTTTTGCTTTTTTATATAAATAAAGCATCGTAATATGTAACAATAAAACATAATTTTTACAGGAATATTACGAAATGAATTCGATATAAACGAATTTCTCGCACTACCGATATTACCATTGAATTAAGCATTGTTAATTAATATTAGCACAAAAAATTATAATATCCAAAATATTTCTACTTTTTTTAAAAATTATATATGCACGATTTGAATAACTTTCTTGCTCGCAAGAATGTGAAACTTTAGGCGTAACATAATATTTATATGATATTGGCCAATATTTTTTTTTAAATATTTAAAATCAGGAACATAGAAAAATAATAATTAAAGTTAAACATGGTAAAATGTATACAAACATTTACAATAGAAATATACGGTGCCCGTCTGGGTAAAAAAAAAAGAAACCCAGCACCCCTCCTTCCTTTTAATTACATTATTGTCTCAGATTTCCGGCCTCTGTATATTCGGTATTTTCAAAAGTACGGTTTGTTGTGCTTATGCGAATGTAAACACACTCGGTCGTTGGGCTAATTCAGCTATTTGTTAGCACAATCCCGGTTTTTTTTTCTATTTAATTCAATATGTTATGAATTTACTATTTATCTTTGAAATAGACCCAGAAAACTAATGTTTATCTCTAAAAGGATTTTTACAATGGATTTATTTTACTTCAAACTTTAGCTGAATTGGTAAGCTCGTCGTGTAAACATTTTTCATAATTTTTTTTTCACGTGGAAAAACATTTTCTGTTCCTTTGGGAAATTAAGTTTAGTACTTAATCTTTCAAATACAATCAAAAAGTTTTCGGAAACTGCAAAAAATTATGATTAATCGGCTTTCAAAAGTAGGTCCTTCTCTTCTTATTCGTTTATTTTACCCGTACCTAAAAAATGGATATTTAGCAGCAACTCGACCATTGTACATCTTTTTAATATTCAGGAAATAAACGATTCAATTAAATTCGTTTGGAAGTAACCTAAGTTATTTTGGGTGAAATGAATTTAGGAATTTATATCCAACCCCTAATTAATTATTAATACACTAAGTTAGGTAAAATTTGCATAGAATGTTCTGCTTTACGGTTGTTGTAAAAATGGAACGGAAATTTGAATTTTGTTCCCTTTTATATTCAGAATATTTTTACATTACGTCAAACTACTCATTCACATTCTACATGCCCATTTTTATACGTTATCGTGTATACTGACAAGGTTAGGGGTTTCTATTCTGAAAGTCGTTCTTAACATGGGTGGGGGGTGACGGTCTATTCCGAGAGCCGTTCTTAACATGGGTAGATTGGAGTGTTTATTCCTTGTAAGCGTATCCGACAACCTATAAATGTCGACATATCCAATGTGAACGGGAAGTTGGAATTATGTAAAAAATAACAAAAAGATATACCGAACTGACTTTTTTTCGTTTAAAAATGGAATTATTTCCCTTTCCTTAATAACTTTCTTTGGATGTTTTTAAATAGTTCGTGTTTTCCGTAAATAAACACATATATAGTTGTTTAATGTTCATATCGATCATTTGTGGCATGTTATTTCGTTCTGCTAAAATGCATTAACGCATTTTAATACAAGCATAATAAAAATAATGAATATTTAGAAATACTTGCAATTAACGATTATATATTTGCCAATTTTTTAGATGCCTTTATAACTTTATAAGATCTTTCCCTCTCCCTTTTTCTATACACACACACGTATATATATATATATATATATATATATATATATATTTATATATATATATACGCATATATATATATATACCTACATATATATATATACCCACATATATATATCCACATATATATGTATATATAGAAATATATATATATATATATATATATATATATATATATATATATATATATAGATAGGGATGTATATAAATCCTATGAATTTGTTTATTTGTGAATTAATTTTCATATTAAAAGAATTTTTTCTATTTATTTTAAAATGAAAATTCAATTTTGTTAAATGTCGTCCAATTGCATCAATCTGCAAATGACCTAGCTAATGTGCATAGTCTTTTTAAAATTAATTATAATTTCCTATTCCATTTTTTTCCTTTTTCTCATGAGATGCTCATATTAAATTTTTATAGTAAAGGCAAACATCTTTATATATATATATATATATATATATATATATATATATTTAAAACTTCTTTTCCTACAAAACTCCTCTCCCCGTTTCTGCCTACAGAAATGTGACTATTATATATAGGAAAATCGAACCCATGCGAAAAGTCCTATTTTGGTTTTAGTCCGATAAAATCAATGCAAAAGTCTGAAAATAAAAATATTTTACCAATGATGATCGAATGACGGCATCACGAATATAGAACTGTAACGTAATAGGTATGGGGCTACGTTTAAAATTTTTCGGTTTGCCGCAAATATTCTCAGGCATTAACGCGAAAGAACCAGTAAGCCGTGAGCTAAATATTTTGGTTTCGATTCTCGGTGGTGGCGCATGATTTTTTTAAAAAAACATTTTAATCATTACTATACACTGGGCTCTATATAATTTCCATATATAATACTTCGATTGGGGAAAATTCCCTGCGGAACAAAGTATTCTAGTTTTGCCCGAACAGATGCCTCATAACATTTTATTATGTTTATGTTATTAGCCATTATATTTTGTAACTTTTTCAGGCAATCTTTCACACATTTATGCGTTATATTTCCCTCTAAATACAAAGTGCTCTCACCTCTCCCATAAAACACAGGAGGTAATCTTCATTTGTTTCAGATATGGGGTTGTACCTTTATTATCTGGATCATATAACTGTATACATAACATAATCTCTCCTTTTCCCAATTCCAAAAATAATGCTTTCTCCCTTCTCACATTCCAACTAATCACATTGAAGAGACCTGACTATTCGGTCATTACAGAATGTACATCCTCCTACAAATAAAGAACGCACCAAAGATGTACAAACATTGCTTCCCTCTATACAAGAGGCAACAATCGTTTTTAATAAAATACTCCAATTACAAACATATTACCACATAGAAACATGTTCAGAAGCCAAGACTTCTTAGATTCTTACATTAAATGCACCGTGCATCTTAACTTTTCTTATTCACATACGCTAACGTTCTTCACCCTTTGTGTATACTTACACTAAACATACTGTTATACGACACATCGTCACTTTCTGATAGCCATTATTTCTTCTTCCTTTTCTAAAAGCCAGATAAACTTTTTTTTTTTTAAATTAAGATTGATTACATTTGTTCTTTATACACTGATTAAAAAAAATAAAACAGTCGATGACGCGATTATTACAGTCGAGAAACGGCTTTTTGTGATTTGAAAGCGTTTTACTTGCCTGAAACGTAAGATTTCTATTTACTTTTCAAATATTTAAAGAACACGTTATTTTTTTCTGAAACTGCAACTTAATACCATCTTTCGTTACACGTAAAGTTAAAAAAATTACCTGCGTATTGTGTGATTTGGAAGCCTTTTAACCGACTATGTGTTTTCCCAGTAATTTAAAATTAAACACGTTTATTAGTAAAAATAAAACGTTGGTTCACTTTTATTGTAGATAATGTCCTCTAAAAGAAATAATGCAAGGTAAAGTTTTACAATGGTAAAATGGTTTTGGTTGACCTGACGCTCCGCACTCCTTTGTTTACCTCGGAAGTGACATCACACAAATCTTATAATACGGATGGCTACAATTGTAAAAATAATTTGTTTTATTTTTCTTTCATTCTGAGCTCCTTTTTCTCCCGTTTGTTTTTGTTTTCTACAATTAATAAACCAGTTTACAAGAAAAAAATAATTTGGTTTACTTTTTAATTACCAACACATAAGCGAATTTATTTTTCTCTCCCATTTGTTATATTGGTATTTGAGCGGAGAATCTAACATTTCTTTTCAGTTTGAGAATTTGTTTTAGTTTTTAATTACTAACACAGCGGAGAATTTAACTTGTTTTTTTTTCTCCCATTTCTTATTTTGGGCGAAGAATTTCTTTTATTTCATTTTGAGCTATTTTTCTGATCCGTCGTTACCTTTTATAGGTACTCCTGCACTTTACGACCCGAGCTATTTTTCACACTATTATTTAGAAACCTATTATTTAACATGGGGAAAAGAAGGGTGTATTGTAACTATTCTGTACTTAAAATTTAAATTTAAAAACAATGAACAAAAAAAAAAAAAGGTTTTATATCACAGCAGATAAACTTCTGTTTAGAAGGAGCGAGTAACCATGGTCGACCGAACGAGACCCTTTCGGTGATTTCATGGTCCGAGAATATTTGTGCAACTAAACGGCAACTCTTTACAGGCGTTATTTAAAGGATCGTGACGTTGTAAATCGACTAAAGCGTTTCCGGTATTGAACCTATTTTTTTAATAACACGTTCGAGTATTACTACTGCGGATAATTTTTCGTTCGCACAGTACCCGCTGCTACTTACCTTTTTGTAGAGAGGCTTAATTTTCTCCCATTCCCCGCGCGGGTCATAAGTTATATTACATGTTTTTATAAATAATAATAATTTTTTTTGCCTAATTTTCAGCAATTGTATTTCCTTTTCTGTTTATATATTGGAAAATGTTTGTGTGTTCTTTAAAACTTATACCTAATATTACATGTTTTGTTTTTTTTTTACAAAAAAATAGGTCACGGATATAATAATTTTATTGTCTTATTTTCTCGTGTTAATTTACTTTTACGTATATGAATTTATAAATGTCGGCAAACAGTATTTTTTTTTCAATATTATAAAAAATTGTTTGATTTCTGTTGCCTAACACTTAAAATTTAAAAAAATTACATTGTTTTAAATCATAAACTGTTCTATTTCTATTATTTATAATGCAAACAAAATTGTGTATCTATTGTTTTAAATGAATAATAAGTGTTTATCATTAAAATCCTTCTGTTTATATATATATATATATATATATATATATATATATATATATAATTTCTGCTTATTTAAAACTGTCACTTTCTGAAATACCGATTACATGTTGACATAGAAACCTACCGGTGACTACAGGTATTTAATTCGTTTTAAATGATAGACGTGCGTGTATTTTTCCACCTAAACTCAATTAATTCCAACAAATATACCATAAACTAAACCATACTTTAAACTATACACTGCCAGCCAAATTACTACGCAGGAGCCCAACAAAACTGCAACCACAGCATTTTGTTGTTCATTCATTTTGCGTGTGGGAATCCTGAGAGCGATTATCAAAGTAACATTTCAGCAAAATTTTATGACAACCATATCCCTACTCACAAAATATTGTGTTTATGAATAAAGCCATTTAAAAAAAATGCAGATTGGGGGTTTCCATTCCGAAAGTCGTTCGTAGCATGAGGAGGTTGAGAGTGTCTATTCCGAAAGTCGTCAGGAACATGAGAAGGTTGGGGTAGGATAACATTAACAACCACATGCGTATTTTTAGTTTTTTTACGCAGGAGATGCTGCCAACGATCAACGTGGCTTAATGGACCCCGCTAGTAAAATAATAAATACGACATAAGCAATTTTCAAAATAATAATATTTAAGCGTATTTCTTCACCAACACCGACTTGCATTCCTTGCATTGTGATAGCCTTCTAAATCTCTACGGCACACACACACACACACATACACACACACACACACACACACATATATATATATATATATATATATATATATATATATATATATATATATATATATATATATATATATATATACATTAGGGATTGGCCGATTCCAAATTTTTTCCTGATTCCGATCCGATTTTCGATTCTCTTCTCTCTTTTAGATTCCGATACGATTTCCGATTCCTTTAATATTTATAAATAATCATTAAAGTTGTTATTTTTTTTTCTTTCCTTTTTTTTTTTGTAGATTTTAAATTTGAAAATTATTACATAACCCCACCGGATAATTTTTTTTTTTTTTCGCAAATGCTTTTCTTGTAATTGTTCCTGCGAATTTCATGTAATCCATGCTGTCGAAGAGCCTGCAAAAAATGACTGAAGCGATAGAGAACGGTAACGATTAACGCGATTAAATGGTGGGAAAAACGCGCTGCAACATGATATATGAGCTGGCTATATATATATATATATATATATATATATATATATATATATATATATATATATATATATATATATATATATTAGTGACTTCATTCGAAAATCATATATAAAATAAATATATGTGAGAAAACAATACTGTTTTTGCACCAACCTAGAGAGCTAGAGACGGTACTGACAACTTTGGAAATAGAATAGAGGGGTGCCCGGAAAACTCCTCCCGGGAAAACTCGTCTCCGGAAAACCCGTTCCCGGAAAACTCGTACCCGGAAAAATCACCCCTTTTTGCTAGGTAGGAAAACTGGCCCCTTATTGAATAAATATCCATTAAAAACACGTTCTATTACCGTGCTTGAAGGAGATATTTATTTAAAAGAGATTATGCACCCCCATAATATTTTTAAAAATTATTTTTAACTCTAGCTTTAAAATTTAAAAAAAAAAATGATCACGGATTCAAGATACGAAAAGCAAAACCAAACATTTATTTTGAAAAAAATACTCTAGTTTTAACACTTTTTGTGCCATTAGGAAATAAAAATAAAGAAAGAAAACACGTATTATCAAATAAAGAAATTATTTTATTTAGAAAAATTAATGCAATTTAAATAACTCTTGTGTTATTACAAAACAACAAAAAGGAAAACACGGTCTTATGTAATTTTGTACCGCGTTGAAATGATAACGTTATTATTTCGAAAGTCATTCTTAACATGGAAAGGGGAGGGTATCGTGGTGCAGTTGTGCAATACTTAAAAATATGCAAATTTATTTTCTTTTGGAGGTGGGGGAGGCTCGTTTTAAAACTATATCTACCTCAGTATTTTCTTTAATTTTCGGGCATATTTTTGTTAAAAATTATTTACTAAGTAATGTCGAGTGCGACATTACTTGTTATTTCTTTTTAACTAAATAAACTCTTTAAAATAAGTTAAAACACCAAAAACTTACAAAGCTAGGTAGAAAACGAAAACTTAGAAAAATCAATTTTTTTTTAAATAAACTTATAAAAATATTTTTAAAAAATATTATCAGACGTGCATTTTTACCTAAAAACCTAACAATTTATTTTCTTTTGGAGGGGGTTCGTTTTAAAACTATATCTACCTTAATATTTTCTTTAATTTTCTATTTATGAACAATTATCCTCCAAAGACGTGACCGTCTTGTGTCGAAATTTTTTGTTCATAAGTAACACTCGACATTACTTTTTTAAAACTAACTAAACTCTTTAAAATAAGTTGAAAGACCAAAATTTGTCAAAGCTAGGTAGAAAACGAAAACTTAGAAAAATTAATTTAATTTTTTTAAAACAACAGTAAATAAGTAAAAATATTTTTAAAAAATATTTTTTTAAATATTTTTTAAAAATATTATGGTACGTGTATTCTCTTTTAATGAGAATAGAACTGTCATAAAATGTGTTTTCAGTCGATAATAATAATAATAATAATAATAATAATAACATTAGTAATAATAATAATAATAATAATAATAATAATAATAATAATAATAATAATAATAATAATAATAATAATAATAATAATAATAGCAGCAGCAGCAGCAAATGTGTATATTAGCGAACACCCCAAAACAGGTTACTACTCTTTTTAGGCGATTTCGGTGGGTTTTTTATGTTTTTTTTTCAAGTGATTACTGTGAAAACTTTAAACAATTATCTCGACTTGTTTTATTCTTTCGACAATTTGAAATTATAACATCTTTTTGCGAAAGAAATAAAGTTATGATAATAATTCTTTAATCTATGCTAATCCACCAAAAAATAAAAATGTGATTATTCACTTTTCAGGTGATAACATGTAAAGGGCCTGAAAAAAAAAAACAAAGAAAAAAAAATAACAAAAGTTGTTTTTATATAAAGTTAATGAAAGATTATCGCTCTTTCGGACCAGACAGACTGGTCAATTATGTATTTGTATTTAAAGCTTTGCTATGTTAATATTCCTGATCAAAATTTTATATTAAATATGTCATTTTGAAAAGTTATACAAAATACACATTTTTATAGTACTAACATAAGTTGGTGCGGTAATGCGAAACATAAAACAATTACGAGTGGTTTTATGACGTAGTCGGTCAGACATAAAGGTTAGTGGTAAAAAAAATTGGCTTACTGCCCTAAAAATTAGAATGCTCCGGAAAATGCGGTAATTTTACGCTACATTTATATATGCAACTCAACCTACTCTAAATTCTACAATACTTTTGTGTTTTCTTTTTCAGTATGTTCGCACATAATCGCTTAAGTAGAATCCCGTTGAGGGAATGATTTAAAATGTATATATACTTTCTTTTAATTTATTTGCATAAATCGCTAACGTTCATACTTTACATATTTCATTAAGCTTAGATTAAGTCATGGGATTTCTATGTGATTTTTACTTGCCGACAATTTAATAAATGCAAGAAAACAGGGTTATTTTAAAGATGGCAACTCCAAACAACACGAGACCAGGTTGGCGCCAGAAATCTGAAAAACAGCACTTGTTCTGGGTGGCTTACCCCTTTTAATTTAACTGTGAACTCTGAAGGGCATCGTATTGTTTTTTTATTCCCAAGGTGCTAGAATAAGTGTATTTCCCAAGGGTTTTTTAAGGCAATAAAAGTAAGTGAACTCTTGATTATTTAGTTTGTTTGCCATAATTTACCAATAAAATAATAAAAATGGACACAGAAACCCTGGTTCTGTGTCCCTTACTTTCATGTTAAAAATTTGACATTATTCTGATAAATAAATAAAAAAAAATATCTGTTTGCTTCTTTATAATCTTCAGGGGAAAAATGAAAAAAAAAAACATCATTTTGGAATCATAAATAAGGGTCACTTTTTCCGATTTTTCCGAATCCTGATTCTAATTCTGATTAATCGTCCCAGCACTAATATATATATATATATATATATATATATATATATATATATATATATATATATATATAAATATATATATATATATATAAATAAATATATATATATATATATATATATATATATATATATATATATATATATATATATATTTCTGTTTTATTGATATCAAACTTGGCTGGTGTTTTGATGACCAAATTTTTATATATACTAAACAACTTGGCTGGTGTTTTGATGACCAAAATTTTATATATACTAAACAGTGGATTTGAATATAAACATATGTCAATGATATTGTACACGACATACGACGCTGCTTATATTGTTGAGAAAAATAATGAACAGTTCATTTTAAGAGAAATACAGCTAAGGCTTTCCTAGATACGAAGCAGAAAAATCGATTCAGTACTAAAAGTGGCAGCTTTTGCTGCATTAACAACATTCTTATAAACTTTAGCTAGTTTAGAATGTTAAATTAGCTGTTAGATAGATGAAAAAGTAAAGAGATCTAAAATCAAGACGATATCCAAACATATTGTGAGCAGTATATAATTGAATTTTGTTTTTCATGCATACGTGTCCTAGCCTCGTAATTGTTTCATAAAGTCATTTACTTCTACGATGGTGATTTTCCACGGGGAGTAAATGCTTAAGAATGATTCATTAATAATGAATTCTTCGAACCATTTAAATCCGTGACGAAATATCTCGACCGAATGTGAGACAACACAGTTTTATCACTTAAGATTCCTATTTTTGTACGATATTTTATTTCCATCTGAATAGTTTGTTATCTTCCTTCTTTATGATAATTTCCAGTAAGTATATATACATACATATATATATATATATATATTTAAATATATATATACATACATACATATATATATATGCATATATATATATATATATATATATACATATCCGTATGTGTGTACCAGAATATACACGTAAAGAAAATATACATCTAAAATTATTGAGAGATAAAATATCTGCATCTGTATAATTACAATAAATATTTAATATCAGTATAATAATATAATATTTTAGCACTTTATAAAGCTACGTATATTTAATATTTATAAAATCCCTGGCATTGCTGGACGACTTACGGTAAAAGAAAATCGGAAACAACTATGTTCATAAGATTTCATAATGTTTAGAAAATAAAAGAAATGCATATAATAATACGTTTTATTTCTTTCCGAGTACAAACTGACACACATTATGTAAAGATACTTAGTCGGTCGAATTAGCTATTTCCACTTTCTGAGAAACCTGTTCAATTACATCTTTTTTTAAATCGACAATAGTAGTTGCAGGCATGAAGCAAATAATTATCAATTTAGTGAAGATTACGTATAGGTTATGTTGATATAATTTAATTCGCTTCTTTTTTAATCATGAGGATTTCCTTCTAGCTTCAGGAGTGGAAAATAATTCCATTTGTATAATGGGCGAATCTTCTTTGATGTGCGCAATATGCCAGGTTTTAATATGCATAGATTATTTCAGAAAGTATTTCTTAGTTTTCATTTTTTATAATATCATTTGTATAAACTAAGTAATTAGCTTTTAAGTAACATCTAAACCTGCCAATTTTCAATTAGCGATGATTGGATTTCTTATGCATAGATTCAATGCTTATGTAACTTATATCTTTACTCCATTGATTCACGGATATAAGAGAACCTGTTCTACATATATGATTCTGTATAATTCAGTATAATTATATGTTGTTTTAAAAGTATATGCCAATAATGTTAAATAACTTTAAACGTACACAAACAAAAACATTCACATATCCGACAGCCATTTCAAAATGTAATCACATGTTTTAACTTGAAAAAGTTAAAGAGCTACGAACATATGTGTGAGATCATTCAAAGAACCGTCATTTGTGCTTCAGAATTTATTTCTGTAGATAGTCACTACTATAGTCAATACACTTTCACAAAGTATTCGATAAATTATTTCTTCTATTAAACGTAATTTTTTTAAGAGTCTCACAATATCAACATCTGCAGCAGAGAGGCCCAACTCTTATGTATCAAGGCAATTTGCAATCTCACCATATCTATTCTTGTGATATAGAAAAATTGACGCTGTTATTGAAGCATCCTTTTATTTATAAAATAAAGATCCGCGAATGTTTTTGCAATAATACAAACAGACCAGCTGAAATTACGGAATTCCAGGTCTCCAAAGAGAGGTCTATGATAAATGAAAACACTAGCCTTGAAGGTAAATTATAAAATATTCACTTTAACTGGCAAAAGGCAGAATATTTTGAAATGTTGTAATAGATATTCATATTGTTGCTAATATATATGATACTAAATTTTTGCTTAATAATTTCAGCGGTTACCTACATAAACAATATGGAAACATATTTTTTTCTGCTTCATTGTATCGTATATACATATATATATATATATATATATATATATATATATTTACATATATATACATATATATTTATACATATATATGTATATATACATATATATATATTTACACACACACACACACATATATATACATATATATATATATATATATATATATATATATATATATATAAGCGGCGGACGTGAACATTTTTGCGGATTTTTAATTTAAATATCAAATGGTGTATTTTCAATTAATTTCTCGTTTCTTGTTCCAATACTTTTAATTTTCATGTAATTTTAAACTGTTTTTTTCACATTAATAGTTTTAATTACAACCACTTATAACAATTAAGTCTTTTATTTTAGTACATTGAATGCAAGATGGCAAAAAAGAAAATTTCGCACAATTTGTATATTTCAATTTAAGCAAGACCGGAAATCCGCTGGAATAGTGCGTGATATCAACGAAGCGTTTTGCAGAAACACTCCTACTGAGCGTACGGGAGGATGGTGGTGTTAGAAAGTGTGTGGCGGCGACAAGACACTTGAAGATGATGACCATATTTGTCGGCCATCAAATGATGCCACCGATCAATTAGGAGCCTTAATCGAAGCTAATCTACGGATAACTGTTCAGGAACTTGCTTCTGCGATGTAACGTAAATAACTATTTACAAATACATGAGAGAGATTTGAAAGCCAATTTTTTAAATGATTATCTGGCTTTCTAATGGAACAACAGCTAAAAATAATGCCGTTAGGAAATGGCATATTCACTTTTGTGGAAATTAAGCTTCACTTTTGTGGAAATTAAGGGAAGCTATCAAAATCAAGAGGCGGGGCAAGATCAGCAAAGCTACCCTCCTTCTGCAGGACAACGCTCCGGTCCACAACTCTCATGTCGCCAGATCAGAAGCACTAGGCGTGTGGTTTTCTACGCAACACGAAGTAGCTGCGTCTCGACAAGGATGTGAATTGCAATGAAAAATTGGTGCTCTTCAACAACCGGCGCCAATCATCTCAGTTTTTCGACGCCAACGGAGCTTCATGATACTTCATAGATCAATACTAGGAGGAATTAAAGGCCGTACTGACTGTTTGGTGATCTGTGAGTGGTCTTACTCATTACAGTGTTTTGAATGGTGGCAAACCGAAAACAGCGGAGAAGTACTATCCACAAATAAAAGAATCGCATCAAAAACTTCGACAACATAACCAAACATTGCTAAACATAAAAGGACCAATTCTCTTCCACAACAATACCTCACCATACGTTGCTAAACTGTTCCTGCAGCGGTTAAATGATTTGGGATGCGAACCTCTTTATCCGCAATAATACTAAACCCTATCCCCATCAAGCAACAATGTTTTTAAGACTCTCAACATCTTTCTGCCTGGGAAAACTATCAAAAACCCTAAGCTATATGGAAAAGGAATTCAGCGATCTAATGGCCATCAGGACCCAAGATCTGAATTTTACTGACATAAATACACTTGTTTTGCCTTGGAAAAATGGATTTATTCTAACGACGCGTGTGTCTTTTAATAAATTTATATTTGACCTGAGAAATGGTTGATATGATTAAAAAGTAAAGAAAGAACGCAAAACTGTCTTTTCAACCTGATCTCTCTCTCTCTCTCTCTCTCTCTCTCTCTCTATATATATATATATATATATATATATTTATATATATATGTATATATGTATATATATGTATATATATATATATATATATATATATATATATATATATATGCATTGCTTTGTTCGCCTGCCTCTCTCTAACAAATGTCTCATTTATTGTAGCGTAACAAGCCTGAAACATATATGATAGTTGATTGAGATGTGGGAAAAACATTACGTAGTTTTTGACCAGTAGTACATATTTATTAAGGTGCCCAAGTTGAAAAAATAGAAATTTGGCGGGTTAAGTCGGGTAAACGCGTTATTTCTTCGAATGGCGAAATATACATTTATGCTTTTGAAATTGTTCATTTATATATATATATATATATGTACATATATATATATACATATATATATATATGTGTATGTGTGTGTATGTGTGTTTGTGTGTGTGGGTGTGTGTACTTGAGTGCTAAATGAGGTTAAATAATGAGAGTTGCACGGCAATTAATCTATACGGTATTTTTCGCGTTTCATCTCCGCGAAGATTCGTCAGCATTGATATGACGTGTCTATTTCTTGTATTTTTGTTAATAAATTCGATATAACAAATTTGGTAATCACCCCATAATCATCTTTGTTACGCGTGCATGCATTTTTCGTCAGTAATGCGTGAGAGTTATAGCTGTCATGATAATTTGACATCGAATTCACTCGTTTAGTGTCCTTATTAGGCTGATATCTGTTTTCACTTTACTATGTATTGGGAACTGTCTTTGTATTGATCGTGATGTGTTCACTTTCATTCTATTTTCTACGAGTTCATTTTCTTATATATATTTTTATATCCTATTTTATGTTAATTATAATTATCAATTCTGCTTTCGATATTGTACTCTTATTTCATGTTTGTGCGTGTTATTATCATGAGTTATATGAATTGTGTGCATACATATGTTTTGTTTTATTGTTTTTTAAATTTAATTTGATCTTATTTTTCATATATACGAGGTTTACACTGAGGTGCTAACTTTCCCATGTTATAGGTTGTCGTTTTTCTCTATATTACTATGGATGACCGCCACTTTCCCTTACCCTCTCGACACTGGTTCCTTAATGCCGTTTGTATTCGGCGGTTTTCGTTTCTTAATGTGCTACTGTGGTCGGAACCCATTGTTTTAGAATTTCCGGGAAGTCATACCTACGTATTTTTTTTGTTGTAATTTGAGGCTTTCTATGTAACTAGTTATGTTGTTATTCTACAGGAAAACACTGAAACGTAAAATAGTCAATCATGATGATAAGTATTATTATGGTCGATTATTATTATTATTGTATATTTTAGATAGGATGTTAGATGGAACTTTATCAAGGTGAAATAACTATTTACATATAAAATTATGCATGTTGTATTATTAGCAAAAAGTGTTACTTTGTTCGAAATTAATGTTAGAACATATCCAAAAAAAACTGACGGATTAGATATTCGGGTTAGTGTCTTAGTCAAGTGGAGTTAATAGGATGATGAAAGTGTTTGGTAATATATGAAATCAGTTTAGTAAAGAGTGTGTGTCAGACGTAAATGTTGAACACGCTTGACGAAAAACGACGTAGGAATAATCTAGAAAACGACAACTTTTTAAAGGGTAGAATAAAGTTATATCAAATATAAAATTTGTTGATGTTCTTTGTCTTCGCAGAGAGATGACCTGAAATAATATGGAAATCCGTAAAAATAACATGTATATATGTTGTTGGTCCGTGCATTACAGAACAGGCATGTTAATGAACTCTTTCATTATTTATGACACATACATAAAAAATTAAAAGAACACGCACACTATTAAATGCCAGGATATTTATGTACGCTGTCAATAATGTTATACACCCACAGGCAATATGATATATTTTGGTCTGGTAAACGAGTGTGTTTTTAAGCAGTAATTTTGCCGCCGAGTAACTGTCTTTGTTCTTCAGTGGCAATGTTTTGACCATTGCTTATATTTATATTGCAATAAAGATATATGCCCTTACACGTTGTAGGAATTATATTTTTTCCATATAATTTGATATATTTCCTTATGCGATTTTATTATGGTCTATCAGTTTTCACCGCAATTTTCATAAGTTTATGTTGTTGTTATTATAGGGTAAATGTGATAAGAACACGGAAAATGATAAATAAATAAATAATAATAACAAAATAACAAATATGATAACCATATTCATGAAAAATGCATAAACAAAGAAACAAGTATAAAATAATATGCAAGTGAAAAATATTCAATTTTAAATGAGGCCAGCTCCTAAGAAAATAAACATAAAAACAGATTCCTACCTAAAAGGACAATTGAAAATACATTCCACTATATTTTAGCGAAGCAAGTTAATATTTTCTTGACCGTTTTAACATTTTTATGTACATAAATCGTGATATTATCAAAAAAGCGAGGCTTCGGTCATTAGTCTACCTGGCAATTTAGCACGCTAGGTTTTTATTCAACTGGACGAAAAATATCGATTAAAGTTGATTGCTTTTGCTTAAGTAACTAATATTTTTTAAGTTAATTAAAAGAAAATCTCTCCACGGGGATTAGCATCACGGTCAGCACTACTTATGTTGCGACATATATTAATCGTTGTAGTAATATGCGTGGATGTGCATACATTCCGTTGCTACAATAACATGAGTTATTGAATGTCAGCGAAACAAATAGATCAAAAGAAAAATAACAGGACGCTGATTAAGAAGCCTTACGATTTCGAAATGATATGTTTTAGGTAGGTCCGGGCAAAATAAATGCCGATGCTCCAGATGTATAAACATTTTAACCACTTCGTTTACTTAAAAATTCACCAAAAATCAGGAGATTAACTAATTTTAACGAGATTGTCAGTATTTATCAAATAATAATAGGGAGATATAATGTACTCATTATTTTTTGAATCTAAGTGAAAATAATCTATTTTGTTCTAACAAATAATACCTTTACTAATGTTATGGTTTTGATTTGTAAATAACAACACGCAAGAATTTATTTTTGCTTTTTTGTGTGTAAATAAAACATCGAAATTTGTACAAAAAAATACAGATACATTACAAGAGAAGCTCCTAAAGTTCATATTAATGAAATCGATATAACTCGACGACAAATTAATTTCTCAAACTATCAATATTATGGTTGAATTAAGCATTGTTGATTTAATATTTTTTCACAAAAAAATTATAATTGCAAAAATTATTTCTATATTTTTAACGCTTGCATTTTATACGTAATCTTTGCATGTAAGATTCTATATTTCCATTGCATGTAGTAACGTATACTCATCAACTTAAGATAATGTTCAAATAATCTTGTAAAATCAAGAAAAAATAAATTGAAAAACAGCAACATAGAAAAATGATTTAATTAAAAAATTGTAAAAAGTATACGAACGTTCCATGACGGTAAGTACGGATGCGCATACTTGAAAAGAAAACCAATCTCCTCCTCTCTTCAACTTCCCGCCTGTGTGTGTTTATCAACTTTAAATTTCACGTAAACATTATGATAAATTTTTACGTTGGTTTTTTATTTTCTGAGCTGTAATTTTTTCAATAATTATCAATTGTTTTCTTAATCAATTGTAATTCTGTATTAATATTGATAAAAAATGCTGCTAACATTGTTTTCAATGAATACATTTTCAGTAGTAAAATTAACGAATTTAATTAACTTGTATGCATTTTTAAATGAAGGAAGGGGGCCTGCAACTCAAAACCAAAAAAAACGTCGCTCGGTATACTGGATTAATGTTAAATAAATAAATATATTATGTATAATTTGTCCTTCCATACATATTTTCAATTTGTCGCCAAATAAACATAATCTCGCCCCTACCAGTGTCACCGTTTTGGATAATTTTTACTTTTTTCAAGAGTTAAGTGCATTCATTGTATTAATTCATTATCTTTAACTTAATACTTAACTTGGAAATTATTCCAGAAAACATATCTTTCTTGCCAGAAAAATGTAAACACGATCATTTGCATAACGTATTTTTACGTGATTTTTTTCTTTTCAAATTTGTGATAAAATTATTCCATGTAATTCTATTTCACAGACGTTTTTTCTTTGAGAAATTAACTTTAATCTACAATCTTTCAAGCACAATAAAAAGGTAATCGAAAATGGGGAAAACGTTATTATGATTAGCCGCGTTCAAAACCATGCCCCCCTACCGAAGCAGCAATAAAATTGCCCGTTCCTATTTTCAGGGCATTTTTTTTTAGTTTCAAATTACGAAGTTCCATCAGCTTTTTTCACACTTACAATATTTTGTTTACCCTTGTTAATGGCGTAATGTGTTACAGAATTACTATTCCCATTTTTATTCGATATGAGAACAATTTAGCGTAACACTCTGACAACAATCTTCCTTGAAATGTCAAACGTATACCCGAAAGTAATCAAGTTTTATTATTGTAAATCCATCAATAGATGAAAAATAACAGGGAATAAGTAAATACGTGCATTGCTATAAAACATCTGCTTTACTGTCCTTAGCGAAAAAAGTGTATTTTGGATTCCTGCTGTTAGCCTCAATATACAGACTAAGAATGTAGTCTACACCTTCATTTACATTTCCTACCGTTACTGATTGCAACTTCAGTATAGATAAAAATGACGTAATAGAATTCCGTTGTTCATATATGGGGGACGACTTGATACAACCCTAAATCATTGCTCTCTGGACAGTAATTCTCTTACACTCTAATGTTTCATATGCATGAAAATGACTAACTCCTGTTCCGGTACACATAGACTGAAAGACACAAAGCAGTTACACTATTTAAAAAAAAACGGAGAATGCATATAATGGAACAAAATTAGGAACACAAAACAATAAAACAGAGTAATTACTGTTTTGCGCTGCGTATTATATTCTCCAGATATAAGAAAATATATCGGTTTAGCAGAGTATTATTTCTTATGATTTTATTTTAATTTGAAACTTTCTAATCTAATGTGACACATGACGTTAAACAGCATTTTAATCTCAGTTTTGAAAACCAAATTCACTAGATTGCAAAAAAATGCAACTTCGCCTAACGTTATATAATGTGCATTTCTTCATGTATTCTACTCTCTGTTTTCTGTTATTGACCGATTTAGTTCTGTTAACACACAAAATATATGACCAGATATTCAATTTACCTCGTGGTCAACATCATTTTAGTATTCTGCAGTCTGCATTTTTCAAGATTCAGATGTATTAATCATTTTACACCCTCAATTTTACTTGCCGATATACCTGTTTTTTATATTATAGCTTAGACTAAACCGCATTTAGATTCTAGGTTCTGGATATGACCTTAAACAATATACGATGGTGAGTCCCCAGCTTGCGGGCTTTGGGGAGTGTGGAACCACCCTTTAATTGCCATTGCTCCCAGGTCCACTCTGACCAGGAGTGGTAGTACCTGTTAGAGTCCCAACTATGGGTTAAATAGAAATCGACTTGAAAAAAAAATATTCTATTTAAAAAAAAATTCTTCAAAATCACTGGAGTCAGCATTAAATAACCTGAAAAAGGTTTATATGCCGTAAAACAAAAACAACCTACCATTTCGATTCTAACATCTCCAATTAATTATCGAGGTGTTTGCCCGAGTTCCGTAGGAAAAACTATAGTATTTTCTGTTTTGATTTTTTCAACATATGTGAATAAATAATATTTGATTTACACGTTATATTACTCAGCAAGTATGCAAACGCCTCGTACCACAAATCATGCTTTGGGTCTCTGCAGTGTCATATTTGTACCTTTCATCAATTCGAATTCTTGTGATATAACATTATAAACTCGTACAACCACAAAGCAATATAACACTGTGAAAATAAGAAATACAAATTAGTAATATTATACAAAGTTACAAATTCAAACATTAACTTCATTTTTTGTTCAGTTTGTAATTCAATGCATGGCCTTCCAGCTTTGGGACGGCATGAAAACGATACACAACTTCAAAACTATGCATGCAGCAAAAGTTCATCCTTCTCAAGAAAAACAATGTTCTACAACACATTATACGATTTTTATAATTCTCTTTTCTTTTTATATTTATAAAGAAACCATTTCTTACTCATTTTAGTATACAAACTCGGTTCTTAATGCTTTCTTTCTTACTCGTTCTTTTCGCTCTCACCTTCATCTTAATTAAACGTTTTACAGTATAATGCACAAGAATACATGTCTTTTAACTTTGGACTTACGTCCTCGGAAATCATTGTATAGATTTCACTATTTTCACACGCGGAACTAATTAATGGTTCGTGTTTAGATACGGCCTGTCCCATTTTTGAAAGCAGATATAATTTCATACGCGTACATGAGATCTTCTCACTATCGCTAACCGACATTAGCTTTTACGAGGAATGGTGCATCTTCTCCAAGTCATGTTACCTCAAGTAATAGCACGAAGCTGGATACTCTACCAGACTAGATGAATTCCTGTCTTGGAATCCAGTAAGTTCAAGTGACCAAAAGAAAAGGTAGACTACAACGTATGAAAATGGTTAATTGGGGAGAAGAATATTATGTTCTCAAATTCTTTACTTACTCAGTGCTTGAGAAATAAAGAACTGTAACGGAACATTTGAATATCTATGTGTCTAATATAGACTTCAAGTGTTAACCCCAGGGTGTGAGCCTCTTGACTTCTGAGAACTTCGACTAAAGTAACATGAAAAAAGCTACATTAATACAATTACCTACGGTAATATTAACAAGAATTTCCTCGGAAGAACCTCAGTCATTCAGATAAAACCGTTCTATTCTATACTTTGGAACATGACACTCAACCGAATACAGTTCCCCCTCTACTCCACTCTAAATATCTCAGTTGGATTTACTTACGTAATAAGCAGATTGACTTAAACCTACGTGTTGCACATCTTGGTTCAATGATTTGCCTTTATTTTTACAATTCTGAAAAACTAACTTCAATAATCACCAGCGTTAGATGTGAGGTGATCACTATGCTTGGTTATACGGTTCATAACGGCAACGTATCTAGCTGCATTCTAACATAATGCATTAACTTCCTCAGGAACAAGGGTAGTTTAATCCACTCGTATGATAATTGTAAAGGGAATTATAGCTGCACAAACCGATCTAGTTGTTGATCTCGTTGCCCATATGATTGGTTTACATACGTACCTACTCTTCGGTGCATGGCAATCTGGCAAATTAGACTACGTTTATTACGAGATACTTCCAGTCTCGTAACATTAGCGACAGACAAACTTCTCCAAATGTTAGCAAACGTATACTGTTTTTTTTTTTTAATAATATAATGGTGTATGCCTATCAACTACTCAGGAGTTACGATAGGAGTTTCATATTTTCATCCTTCCACTTATGCTACATTTCTTTAATTAGAGCTAAGCTTCTACTTCGCTAATTATATTTAAGTCATGGGTCGATCGCCTTTCTTCCCTTGAAAACTAGACGCTGTAAAATTGTTGATATCTCTCCCCTTTTTATGGACAAAAACTAATCTCTAGTTTATTTGTTTTTTTTTTTTAGATGGAAGTAATTTATTTATATATGTTTTTCTTTATAGTTTTCATTCAAATACTCTGACTCTGTGAACACAACAAAACTAAGGAGCACTTTTTAAAATTTCACTATATTTTATCACAATTTAAGAATTACACACAAACGTTAACTTAACAATTCCATAGAACTGAAACAAACTGACCACTAATTCACTCTCCCTTCGTTGACAATAGAAAGATATATCATTCTCGGTCATGTGTACGGCCGGTTGTAGTTTTTAATCGCAATTTTGTGATTTCTTGTCATTTTGATTAATTCGAGCGATAACGTATACAGCTGCACTAAAATATAATTATTTTACCTTTTGCGCGCACACACACATACACGCACACACACACACACACACACATATATATATATATATATATATATATATATATATATATATATACATACCCCACACACACACATATATATGTATATATATATATATATATATATATATATATATATATATATTTATATAAAATGGGTTAAGAAATTCCAACGAAAGAAAGATGTATATTAAAATAAGGGAGTAGTCACCAACAATGTGTATTTTTTAACATTATTTTATTATTCCGTGTCTTTGTTTTTCATTGAGAATTTTGTTTGGATCATTGAAATCGTTTACGCGCGTTTCAGACGGTCTGTGATGCGTCCTCGTCAGAAATTATTTTCAAATGAGTTGGAGATGTAAAAATGGCGATTTTCGTAGTTAATTTGAAGTTTTTCCAAGGGGTGGAGGCTTGTAAGTGTTTATTATGCATTGGTATGCTGAATTTTTATTGCTCTTTTATTGGGCTTGTCCAGGGAGACGTTGACCTGGCTGTAGTCGCTATCTCTTTCTGCTAATGTTTTATTATTTTCCTTTAGGGTGGGGAAGGGTGGGGAAGGGTGGGTGTGTTTATGTGTGTGTGTGCGCGTGTGTCTGCGTGTGTGTGTTTGTTTTTTTTTTGGTTTGGGAATGTGTATATTGTTTTATAGTATTTTGGGATTATTTGCTTCCTTAGGAAGGCGGCTGTGGTCCGAGGTCGTTACTAATGTGTATGTGTGGGGAGGGGGGAGTGGCTCTTGTGAAATAAGTTGTGAAATAAGGGTAGGGGTGCTTTCATTCTATTTTGATCTTTATATTTTGGATTCTTGGATTTTAGTATTGTGATGTTTTGTTTTAGTTTTTTCGGGTATTCCTCATATTATGTTTGTTTAGAAAGAGGGGTGTATTTAAAATAGGGGATTTTTTTAATGTTTCTATTTATTTGTCTCCCCATGTGGGTATGGCCAGACCCAGGATCGGTTCCTAGTGTGGGGAGGATTTTGTTCCCCAGAGACGGGTATTGGAGGGGGTATAGGTATGGGAGAGGGATGATAGAAGGGATGATAGTCGTTTCAGTCATGAGGGGGTTCTCCTCCACTGACTGAGGAGGGAGCGAGGTGTTGAAACAGATATTATACTATGGTTCTAGGTGTCTCCTAGAGTTGTTGGTTTCGAGGTTAAGTAGGGTTGGTATTGTTCAGTGTGTTGTATTAGAGATAGGGATGGTATGTCTGTGTGTGTTTGTATGCGCGTGCGTGTGTGTGTTTTAATGTGTCCGTTGTGATTTATGTGTGGGTGTGTATATGTGTATGTGTGTATATATATGGACACGCCGTATTAAATTTTGAAGAAATAAAAGATAATTTATTGTCTGAAAAAAGTACACACCGGCTTAATAGCGTTTTTCTTAATTACTCTTTTTAGTTTTCAATACATGTTTTAAGCTTTAGTTTTTTCCTTGATTAATGTATTTAGAAAAATAGGTATGGTTAATTACAAATTTTCTTTCGCTTAAAAATTAATTGAAAATTAAATTTGAAATAATAGGGTAGAATGGATTCACCATGAGTTAAATGATATTGTAAAAATGATACTCAGGAATTTTAAAATAGAGTTTTACACTTACATTTCTAATTTAATTTTCAATCCATGTGGCAATAAGCTCAATTCATAATCACTCATATCTATTTTGCTAATTAAATTTCCTTCGATGAGAGGTGGCGATCATTGGAATCCATGAATAAGAAAAAGAAAATATTTTTATAAATTATTTGTACTCATTTGTCAGACAAGATATTATGTTATAATTATACATTATTTAATAAAGTTTTTATTTTAATAATCTTGTTCTATCTCACATATTGATTGTTTTTACGTATTGGGTTATAAATATTAATACTAATATTTAGATCGAACTTTTAGTTAAAAGTAATATAAAATCAGTAACCCTATGTGAGAATAATTTAAATCTCTCTCTCTCTCTGTATATATATATATATATATATATATATATATATATATATATATATATATATATATATACATATGCGTGTGTGTGTAAGTTTTTCCGAATTTAAGGAAACACGTGAAAATATTAAGGCGTATGTCTCTTTTTCTAGATACACACACGCACGCACGCACACCCACACACCCACACACATATATATATATATATATATATATATATATATATACATATATATACACATATATATATGTATATACACAGATATACACAAATATATATATATATATATATATATATATATATATATATGTATGTATATATACGTATGCGTGTATGTGTGTGGTTTTGTAATTGTTGTCAAGTGACCATACAAAAATAATATTTTCGGTAGTTTTTCATAATTATTCGAGGTGTAGTCGGGAAAAAAAGATGATGGATGAGACGACACTAAATAAAAAAAAAAATCATTGTTTTAAACGAACAGCCAATGATGACACTTAATCAGTCTACAAAAACGACAGAAAGAAACTGAATTATATTGTTTTATCGTTTAAATAACAAATGGAAAATATACTCATATTCACTTTTGGTCGCTGCAAGATTATGTTTACACAAGTTTTTTTTTCATTAATTAAATACGCCGTAATTAAATATATGTATATATATATATATATATATATATATATATATATATATATACATTTACGTTCGTTCATGTATTCATTTAAATAAACGAAAACTGGCCGAAATTGATTTTCTCACAAAGTAATATTCATATTAAAACAATAGTGTTGATATTTTTAATGTGTCTATATGAAAATAAACATTAAAGTCTAAGAAAACAAGCAAATATAATTTCAACAAATTAAACCAAGATGTCAGTAAATTACAGTTTTAACAAATATGCAGACTTCTATACTACGAACTTATGTTATATCAGTACATTACAAATGTATATTTGGAAACAATCTGTGATTTAAAGAGTAGTGTAGTTGAAGAGGATTCGGACAAAAAGCCTTACGAAGAAAAGCGTAATTTTTTATTACATCTCGATGATCGTAGGCATTCCCTATCCCACTGGAAAGGTGGGGCCACCATCTTTTTTATTTAGCGCACACAACATTGAACCTCACTCCCTACTAAAGAGAACTAAGCAACAAGAGCTACCCTCTCTCCAGGTAAAGGGTTGAGAAGATTCAAATGGGCTTTGCGCTTTCTATCTCTGTATATATTTATACCCACATACATTCATATCATCCGAGTTCATTATAATTTTGAGAAAAATGAGAGAATTTCTATCTATCTTTAAGAATAAAGAAATAAAGCGTAATAAATATTCTAAACCACAGACATATTTAAGCATTAAATAATACAAACATTTCCCGAAATGTTGGGAAACCAGACACACTTGTAAAAAAATACATAAACACAACTAACTTAATTGCCTGTTTGAACAATTAACATTTAATAAATGCATATTACGAAATCCATGTCATTACTACTTACCAACGGATGAAAAATACAATTATGAATCTTTGCAATATAATATTTAAGCTTAATTAGTAAGTAATTAAAATGTATTCAAAATGATACAGACACGAATTACTTAATATATAATTAAAGCAAGATGTCTCCAGATATATCAAATATTAAAGTGATGTATGAAGATAATTGAATTTGATTAAATCTGTCGAGTATTGGTCTTATCTATCAATCTATCTATCTATCTATATATATATATATACATACATATATATACATATATATACATACATATATATATACATACATATATATACACATATATATATATAAACGAGCAAATAATAAAACATGTTAAAACACTTTGAAACATAGTTAAAACACATTTAATCTGAAAAGGAAACATGTGATGAGTGCATAGTCCTTAATCCGTGGAGTTTCGAAGAAATACTTTCCTTTTTATCTGCAATTTCTGCTTTATTCTTTCATATCCATCTAATATATCAATCTGCCCACACTTTCATATCTTGTATGCATATTTACTCATATTTTACTATATGCATTTACTTACTTTCTGTATTGCTTCTTCTTGAATTTGCAGATACCGGCCATACTCTCCCCTTAAATAATTTTTTATTGGTGTTTTATATTTGATATTTTATTTTTTATTTATTCATTTATTTATTTTTTAGTTATTATTTTCTATTTATTTATTAATTTATATTCCATCTAATCTTTTCTAAACTCTCTTGCTGATATTTTTTAAATGATGACCTGTATATTTTAGTTGACCTATATTATTTTGCCCTATATATTTTTCGCGCATTTTAACATTTCCTGTCTGGGCCATTTTGACATTTGTTTTTCTATTTTATATTCAATTCTATCACTATTTATTTTTATTCTTCTTCTTCCCTGATCTTTCTTATTTATATTTATGTCTCGGCAGTAGAGTGAAAAGCATGTCTTATTTTTCTTTTATTAATATTATTGGAATTTTTCCCCTATTTCCCTTGTACACATTATTGTGAATTCTTCCATGGATTTCTACCTTTGGATTATTTTGGACCATCTTCCAATTACGGGATTTCCTTGAATTTTACTTTTGCAAATGGAAATTCAATTAACTTTCTTGAAGTTATATATTTGGAGTTTACCGTCACTGGATTATTTATCTTCCACCCTCAATTCACGTGTAATCAACTTTTTCTTCACCTATTCCCTCTGCTTCACTTTTTTTGTTATCAAGTAAGATCTTTGACTTACTTGTTGTTTCATCAAATACTTTTCCATGAATATCCGATCCTGCATTTTGCTAATTCCTACCCTCTGATGAGAAGGAAACTATTTCTTTTAAACTCCGCGGATTAATGGCTATCCACTTATCAAGTGTTTCCTTTTCAGATCAAATATGTTTTTAACTCTTTTTCAAAGTTTTTTTAACATGTTTTATTAACTGTTTGCTCGTATTATAAGCTCTATCTCCTATTTGGTTTTATCGAGATTTTACATCTGGCTGAGACAACTTTATAAATATTAATTATTTAATATTTATATTATACTTTAATTTTACTGAGGAATTTCTGAGATATGACCTTGACTTTTTTTTAAAAAATGTAAATTTTTGTGGAGAGGTGGTCAACTTTAAAAGACGATATATCCGTTATTTATGGCCCTACAAAGTTCATTCTTATATCAATCTACAATACTTGGATTGATCTACAATGTTATCTGGGGATATTTTTTTCAAGGTCAAATTTTAAAAAGTTGATCCTAACTTTGTATTTTTACTTGAATTATCTCCAAAATGTTTATTTCAATTTTTTTATTATTTTGACAAGATCTTTCTACCTTGTGACAGTAGATATTCCACTAGAACTAATCCTACAAAAGTTTTAAAGAAATGGGCTTAATTCGATACGGCGGAATGTAGTACCTGCTACTTCATATATAAACGGTCATGTCTGATATCTTTGTAAAGCTATTTTAATGCTGATTAAGATATATAAAGACCATGTTCACAAAATCCATATTAAAAAATCATGCTGATAAAACCGATTTTCTTTAATTTTTTTTGTTTTTTATAATCAACACAATTTTGAAATGTGTTGAGGGTTAATAAATTGTAACATAAAACATATGGGATCTCAATTGTTGACAATTTTTTCCCCGATGATTGATATTTTAAATCTAAAAAAAGGCAATTTATGTAATTATGGGTACTTTGAAAAACTTTAAAAATGAATTTGCTAAGGAAAAATCTTCACATGTTTAATTTTATCTTCTGGGGAGAGTATACATTTTCCATCCCATGTGTATTTATTAATTAAATTGCTAGGTGATAGGTGTTCAGGGTGTGCTGAAAACGAATATCACATTTAATATTGGGGCTAGCTACTAATTTTCACGATAGTGAAAGGACACTTCTCCACAAGCTTGATGTAATAAAAAAGATACACGTGCGCGCTTGCATGTACAACAATGATCACCATCAAATATCGCATTTAAATTTTCGGCAAATAAGTAATTTTCTGGATTTTACGCAATGTAAATTTATATCTTAGGAGTGGTGACTATTGTTATATGTGCAAGTGCGCATATTTTTGCCACCCCATCATAGCAAAAACAAACAAAAACAAAAGAAAAACGCAACAAAAACAAACAAAAACAACAGAAAAAACACCAATACTTTCAAAAATATTGGAAAACTAGAAAAGTACCGAATTCAAATATAGCAGAAAACGGTGTTTTATCGTATTCATTGTCTATCAGTGTATATCTTCTAGTGAGAATTTGAATTTCCCATCTCAAGTTTATTTATTAAATTGTTAAGTGAAAATAAAGAATAGTTACGAAGCGTTCCTCTTCATGTTCTGCAGAATGTTTAGAAAACCATCCATAACTTAGGTTCAATTATAGGTTAAAAATAAAACTAAAAAAAAAAATAATGGAAGAAACCCAGCCAATAAACGTAATCATGACATTTATCCGGTGAATTAATACTAGTAATTTGTTTTATTTTTATTTTTAAGTCGTTATCGAGACTCAAAAAATATAACCGAGCACGAGCAAAATGAATGTCGATGCTCAAAACGTATATACATTTTTACCCCCTACCTTTACGTAAAAGTTCACCAAAAATCAGGAAATTAATAAATTTTGATGATATTTTCACTATTTATGAAATAATGCTCACGGAATAGATACACCCATTAATTTTATTTAACTCTTAGTGAAAATGTATTATTTTATTTACACAAAAAATACCTTTACAAAAGTTATAGGTTTCTCTTTTGTTTTTTATTTCATATTTTTACACAAAAAATATAATAACACAAATATTTCTACTTATTTAAAATTACAGATTTCGCAAAATTTGTTTATGCATAATGTTTATGTAAAACTTTCGGCGTAACAATTTTTATATAATCTTGAACAATAATTTGAGAAAATAATTTAAAAGCTAGAACAAAATATAATTAGATAAAAAAATGATAAAAATGGATACACACGTTCAGAATAGGAATGTACAATAACACGTCTGGGAAACACAAAAGAAAACTGACACCCCTAACTCTTTTTGATAACTTTATTTTGAGACAGCGTAATTTTGGGTTTCAGCATAATTGTCTTTACAAACCTTTATTTGTTGTGTTTTGTCGAACGGCATAATTACTTGCTTTTTAAGGGCTAATTAAGCTATTTTTTGGATGACCACGTTGTTTTTTATTTAATATCTTAGGACTTTACAAATTATCTTTGCAATAGATCCAGAAAACTAATAGTTGTCTTTAAAGGGATTTTTACAATGAAGTTATTTAACGTCAAAATTTAGCTGAATTGGTTAGCTCACCGTGAAAACATTTTCCATAACTTTTTTTTACGTGTACAAATAATTTTTTCTTTTATGAAATTACTTTTAGTCTCTAATCTTTCAAATACTATCAAAAAGTAATCTGAAACCTAAAAAAGTTATGATAAATCGGTTTTCCACACAAGGTCCGTTTATCTTTATCCGGCCATTTTTGCCGTACATATATAACTATATCGTATCGGCCATTTTTTTTGTTCTCACATAATGCTCAATACTTGTAATTTGTAAACAAATGTTCCTAATTTTCTGCAGCATAACATTTTTTGGAGTAAACAATATTTTGTCGTATAAAAATTAAAAGCTGTGGCCGCCAGCGATTAAATCATTGAAATAAGTTTCCATTTTCAAGAGGTAATAAATTAAATTGAATGGTAAACATTGGCTTTAGCTACAACAGAACTCCAAGCACTCAAATTGTTTTTTAGGGGTACGTGGGGTTGCTGGCAATGTAGGTGATGATAAGATAACACGAGCGCATGGTAGCATAAACAAATTTACAGTAGGCCCACTTGCGCAATTTTCTTTAAAATGATGACTTTTATAAATGTTTGTCTATGCCGAAAATGAACATCACATTTTACTTTATGTAAATATTTACATTAGGTCCACCTCCACAAATGACGACTTGTATATATACTCGAGTGTGCTGAATCAGAATATCAAAATGCGATAAACAAATCTACTTTTCTGCGACTGACACTGCCCTAGCAGTGTCAGAAATTTCGTGAAAATAGTGAATAATTCCACCCCATCTTTCCAAGCTTATAACTCCTCGAAAAATGTAATTCAAGCCCTATTTTTTTTCAATTAGAGGAGTAAGGACAAAGGTTTTATTTAAAAAAAAAACAAAACAAAACAATGTGTTTTTTTTTTTTTAAAAAGGTTTTAAACTTCGGACTTTACAGGTAAATTTCTAAAAAACTGATTTTTTTTTTGTTTTAAATTTGAATATATTATTTATTGACCTTTTCTCTTCAATTTGTGATATATAAAACTATTAAACATAAATTAATTATTTACTTTTTAATAGACATTTCAAAATGAGAGGCGTAAATTATTCGACCCCCTATCTTTCTAAGCTTATAACTCCTCGAAAAATGTAATTCAAGCCCTAATTTTTTTTTCAATTAAAGGAGCAAGGACCAAGGTTTCATTAAAAAAAAAAAAAGACAAAAAGAAAAAATGTGTTCTTATAAAATAAGGTTTTAAACTTCGGACTTTACAGGTAAATTTCTAAAAAACTGATTTTTTTTTTGTTTTAAATTTGAATATATTATTTATTGACCTTTTCTCTTCAATTTGTGATATATAAAACTATTAAACATAAATTAATTATTTACTTTTTAAGAGAAAGTTGAAAATGGGGGGGGGCGTGAAAATGGGGGGGCGTGAAAATGGGGGGGCGTGAATTTTAAAAAAACGTTTGTCTAAAATATTATATTCGGTTTATTGGAAAGAACATAAAATTTTACATTGACCCTGAAAATATCGTAAAAATAGAATCAATAGAAAAATTTTGATAGATTTTTAAAATTTAAAAATATTGAGTTTAAAAATTGAAAAATATTGAGTTCGGAAAATTCATTACTGTTTTAAAAAAAAATAAAAATATTTTTATTACTTTTAAAACAACTGTAATAGTTTATTTTGGAAGTATAATCCATAAAGAAAATAAATAACCCACTTTTAACAGAGAAATTACGAGATTTTTATACTGTATTCGCAGTTTCGTGTTAGGGGTGTCAAAAATTCCTACAAAAATTCTGATACTGCTAACACTGCCCTCAATAGTATTATTCATACAATTCGTCAGTTAAAAGAACAATGTGCAGGTGAACCTAATGTAAATATTTACTAAAAGTTATCCACGCATGTAAATTAAAAACGTATGTAAAATTAAGAAATTATCAATAAATTGTTAAGTTTGTTTCCAATATTTATTACAGAAGTTAAGCAAATATAATTAAATAAATAAAAACAAATGTTATCAGCGCGTACATTAGCCTTTGTAAAGGAGCGACTAATGGACAAATTGGCCAGGTCGCTCAATGCTTAAGAGTACCAAAATATATAGAATATCACTTTTGTTTAGGAGAATTCTGCTGATGACTTCTTTAAAAATATATAACAATAATAATAATAATAATAATAATAATAATAATAATAATAATAATAATAATAATAATAATAAGTAGTAGTAGTCGTAGTAGCATTTTTCTATAGTAAAAATATCTACTTAAATTCTACATTTACATGAAAATATAACTTACATGCACATGGTGCTTGGAAAAATGTCAATCTTGAATTTGTGTGTATTATGCGTTTCAAGACAGACTCAACTGGGGAAGTGATTTCAATAATATTATTTTTTTTATAATCTTTTATTGCTTTTTATGTTTACCCATCCCCTAATATATATTTAGCACTTGTTTTTATAACCAGTAAACAGGCAGCAGCCTCAATCAGTAAACAAAGAGACACTTCAAAAAGTCAAATGAACTTTGTCACCAAAACTTGTCTAGGACAGAGGTGATAAAACTATCACTGACTTATTGAAAAACTAACGTATTTTTTAATACCTCTTACTAATTTCTTGTCAGATTTGTCAATGCTGAAGGACTAGACAAAACCTAGAGGTCATGTTTATGGGTGTTTTTTTTTCACACAGTTAAAATAAATCCATATCACATATTTATGCTATTAGTATTACTTTTATTTATGCTTAAAAATAAATAGTCTTCATTTTATCATTAAGTATCAGCAATATACAAGAGTTACAATACTTGGAATGGAATATGATCCTAAAAGTTTTCTTATTCTGATATCTCAAAAAGTTCTGATTCCAAGATTCCATTTAACTGTCACAACACTAATTAGACCACTTTTTCCATAACAAAATCTGCGTTGCATGAAAAACACAAATAAAAAATATTCAGTTTCATAAACATACATTTTGTTTTATATGGATTTTGTGACCATGGTCTTGTTGCGGACCAAGATATAAATACCTTGACTCGCGACAAGAAAAAAAATAATGAAACGAATTGAATGAAGGAAACAAAGAACTCAAATTCTGGAATAAAATAAACATGTCGTTTATTTTCTGTTGAGAAATCAAAGCCTTGGGTGTACACGTGTTCATTCGGCCGTTGACGACTACGCGCGTGGAAGGAAAGGGGAATGCAATAGAGAAACGCGACGTGGCAAGCCGGTCTGTAGAAAGAGAGGGTTAAGCTCAGTAGAGAGTCGCGCACATGTCTGTGTTGATGGACTAACGCCGAAGGGAAGATAGAGTGAGAAAGGTAGTCCAGTTCATGGAGAGAGAAAACGTATAAAGTGTGCTTATCCCACATTACCCTGGCAGGGAAAGTGACGTTAGGGCGCGCGGTCGGTTCGTCGACTCAACAGGTCGAATGCTGGTCCGGACGGAAAAGGGAAGTTGACAGGGTTTGTTGACTTTTATACTGGGGTCAGTGTTTTGACTGCGCATGTCTGGCTTTCACTTTAAAAGGAAGTGTCGTCACAGCTCGGGTGTGTGTATGCGCATGAATGTGAATGTGTGTATGAGGATGTGTATATGCGTGCGTGTGTGTGCGTATGTGCGTGCGTACGTGTGGGTGTGTATAAGGTAAGAAAAACATGTTCGAACAGTCTTTATGTGCATATTAATCAACATTACAAAAGCTTTAAAAGATATCAGATATGATCATATTGTGAAACATCAAACTGTTTTTATATGAAGTAGCAGGGACAACATTCCGCTATATCGAATTCAGCTCATTTCTTTAAAACGCTTGTAGGAATGGTACTAGTAGAAATCCACCATGAAATTTGTAACATATACTGTCATAAGTAAGGCACATGTTTGTCAAAATAATAAAAATAAATAAAATGACACTTTTTGAGAAAATTCAAGTAAAACGTCAAGGTCAAGATCAACTTTTTTAAATTTGACCTTGAAAAAAATATCCCCAGATAAAATTGTAGACCAATCCAAGTATTGTAGAATGATATACGAATGAACTTCGTTGGCCAATAGATAACAGAGATATCGTCTTTTAAATGTCCTCACCTTGCCGTAAAAATTCACATTTTTTAACAAGGTCAAGGTTATATCTCAGAAACCTCTTTGCCCTGTAGATGTGTGGCAGGTGGCATTCACTTCCTTTCATTGAGATCTATAAGTGTAGCAATTTTTTAAAAAATATCCGTGCCACACATGTTTTTTCCCCTTTACGATTTGACATGGAGGAGCCATATTTCATATTAATGAGGATATTATACTCGTCTTATTGTAACTCGTCGGGACAGTATATGTTATAGGTATATATAGAATAGTGAGTATACAAAAATTAATGTATAAATGTTCAGGTGAGCATGTTGAATTAACATATAAATGCGCAAATACAGCCGCGCACAATAGCAAACCTAGCGACACGTGAATTCAATGTATAATACATTAGATAATGCGGTTTAAACATAATTACTCTCAATACTTTATATGGGAAATGTGTAATTCATTGCAAATAATTGAAAAAAAATGAACCATTATAAGGAATATGTGTGCATTGTAGAGGTTCACTCCAGTGTTTGTGTGGGTGTGTGTATCTGTGTGTTAACAGCAATTAAACAATATAAGCGAATTATTAACTGATTCAGGAATATTAACGGTGAGACAAGGTCAGAGCACACCTTTAAAACAAATGAAACTTCCCCCACACACGTGTCTTTACACGTACCTGATTGTTTTGGTATTCATGACCCCATCATCACTCCATTTCCTTATTCTGCTCAACATACTCGCAACCAAACTGGAATAGAATGCTAACGATAACAAGTCTCACTACATCGATAAGAAGAGAAGTCTCACGTTACGTTAAATTCATCTGGAACGTGATCCCCTACATTAATAATTATAAAGAAAAATATGTGCACACATACCTCTATGGTATTTTTATGTATCACATACATAGTAACTGATAATATATTTTAACGACAATAGCTCTACATGCCAGCATATAATAGCAAAGCATTAGCTCAACACTATATACACATTTACATAAATAGCACAAAAAATTGTTTATTTTATTTGCTTCATTAAAATATGAGGAATAACATAGAACTTGAAAAAAAAAAAACAAGACAGAAAACCATACCGATTAGAGAAAGTATATAAGTTACCAGATGGCCTGTTCGAAGAATTAATAAACACATAGTTCCGTTGAATGTAAAATAACACTGTATTGCTTGCAATTGAACACACATATACTTGTATGCATATTATGCTTATATATATATATATATATATATATATATATATATATATATATATATATATAAGTAGTCTACGTCTAAAATGTAAGTGTGTAGACCCAATATTTGCGGAGGAGTTGCGTAGAATCTGCAAAGGTAAAGGCTTTCGACTTTGAACTCCTGCCAGCCACATTTTCGCCCAACAAATGATTAAAAAATCTTCCGCTATATCTGAATATTCTTTATGTAAAAGTTTAAATCTTTAGGCTCAAAATGTGTTGAATAATTTGCTAGAGAACGCAAACGTCCAATCTTTTGAACGTTTAACCAATGGCAGCCGCATTTTCGGCTTGGAAGCGATTTAAAGGGTTGCCCTATGGCTGAACAAATTTTATGTAAAATTCATGTTAAATTTCAAATGCTTAGGCAAAAAATTGGCTGAGCAATTTGGTAGAGACTGCAGAGGTTATTTTTGTTAAGATTTCACCCAATTTTTAGACCCAGTAAGTTTGGACATTTTCGGCTACAACCAAAGGAAAATGATTGATGCATGTCTACGTACGCTACATATAAAATTTTAAGAGTTTAGGCCCAAAATTGGCGGAGAGGTTTTAGAGTGATTTCAGAGGTCAAATCGTTACTTGTTTACCCTTTGACAGCTATAAGTACGGTCGGAAACCGATTAAGAATATTTTCACAACAAGAACCAAATTTAAAAATATCGAGTGCGTAGACTGAACATTTTCAGGATAGTTTTATAGGGAAGTGTACACACAGGCACACTCCACACAAAGACAATTTAAGTTATATATATATATATATATATATATATATATATATATATAATTTGAAATTGCTATTTTCCAAATGTAGGGTGGCCAGCGAAATATAACGAGGTTCGTACGAGAGTGCTCAATACAGAAGCAGAGCGAGTTACATTTGTCTTTACATAAGCAGTAGTTTGTTGCTACACAGTTTCGGTCTACAAGTATTTACTAACTAGAGACATCATCAGGCAACAACCCTTCTAAATGATTTAGAACACCGTTTTCGAAAATAAGGGTTGTTGTCTGATGAGGTCTCTAGTTAGTAAATACTAGTAGACCGACACATGCTCATGACTGTGTAGCAACAAACTACTGCTTATGAAAGACATGTATATATATATATGTATATATATACATACATATATATATATATATATATATGTATATATATATATATATGGAAGCCGCCTGCCATGTAAAACACACTTAATGTATAAAAGTGCAAGTGAGTATATAGAATTTATGTAGAAACCTGTAAAAATGCACTCCCCAATAAAGCAATAATCGTGACCAATGAAATCAAGACGGAATAAATGAGATAATGAGGTCTTAACATCGTTGCTCTCAGATAAAATGAGAAAGTATTTTCTATAAGAGATGTGCAATCCGTTGCTAATAATTCAAAAAAAGCAGAAATACAATATGAATGAATGTGCATTATACAGGTTGACTCGAGGTATTTTTCTTTTATTTTCTCAGTACGTGTGATACCAGCTTTAAAATATCAGGAAATATTTATTAGCTGATTAAGTAATATTTATGGTGAGATTTGTTTAAGCAAATCTTTAAACAAAATGAAGATTCCCTTACATACGTTTGAAAGTGTTTCCACGTATTAAAAATCTATTGACGTTATGCCCTGACCACGACTCTATTCTCTGATTCTTCCCCACACACGAGCAATCAAACTGGAATAGAATGTTCAGTATTATATATCTCGTTACGTCTCCAAGAAGTGGGGGCCCTTGTTACATTACATTGTTATAGGAAAGGAATCTCTTTCATTAAAATGTTAAATTTTTATTATTTAAAAATATCCCTACGTATAAATTATAGTCAATGGTTTTGGAACTTATTTGTCAAAAAGTAAGTATTGATTTTTTTTAAGCAGTTTACTACGCTGTGTAAAGTCGTTAAAAACAAATACATTTTAAATATTTTGATTCATAAAGTATCTTATTTTTTACTTTTTTATTAGAATGGCATGTTGGTGCTGTTAGGTGCTGTTTTTTGTATTAAAACAAGTCCAACTTGTAATGAGAAATACTAATAAAATAATCGTAAATAAATAATTTTTTGACACGAAAAACTATTTAAAAATCTGTAGGTGCACCTGAACAATCGGTATCCCTTTACAACTTTTTTTTTCGTCATGGTCCTTTTTTAACGGTTTCTGTAGATTAATTGACATTGTGCTACTAGTTGACAAATATGAAAAATATATATTGATATATTTGAATGGTGGTTAAGTTGTACATACAAAGTTCTAGTACATTATTATTCATCTTCAGAACAGACTTTTCATTTTTCAGCGGTCCCCCAAAACATTATTTTTTATATTGTTTTTGTTTTTTTCTGACGTGCAATGTAGTAAACTTGGTGACATGTTGGCCCTTAAAGTTAAAAGATAAAAATGTTAAAAATGAAAAATTATTTTGAAATTATATTGCATTTTATTGTTTGAGAAAATATATTCTAAGTGATAAGTGAGAAATAAACCAGGAAGGCTCTAGAGCACTACTGCAAACACTAATATAAATTAAGGCGCCCCTACTTAAGACACTACTAAAACCAAGTGTCTACCGCCTCTTCCTTGAAGGGAAAATGTTTTTATGTGAAAAAATAAATCGTCAGAATCAACAGGAGCGCTTTGAATAGCAGTAATAAAAGCAATACATATTGTTATCGTACTGGAATAGTTTACACCTCGTATATCTATCGTAGTATGAGTTGGTGGTACTACGGCAGTGTATCGTTCACATACCTGTTCCCGCTGGTTCACCGAAGTTGAACAACGTTGAACCTGGTCAATATGTAATGGGTTACCATTTGGGACTCCCGGGTACTGCATATACTCTCCGCTTTTCTCTGCATTGTTCCCATCCGTCCTGGACTTTTCCTTGCAACTGGACTCAATCAGTGCTGATTCGGGGAAAGTGTGCTTGGAGATAGCGCAATCCTTGCCTCACAATTACACGCGGAGCTGGCCGTTCAAGGGCTATCATTTGTCTCACTAGTCTGAACGAAGGTATCGATATAGATTCGTCTAGCACTATGTAAACCAGACATTTCTGCGGTCGAGCAGAGAGCACCCACCTTATTTAACCGCTCACCGTCAACACCAGAACAGTTTCACCATTTTTGTCACCACCTAAACAGGACCGTAACTTTACCGATGCATCGATTCGAGAAAGCATGCAAAAATTTTCTTTTTTATTAACAACTAACTTCTGTTAAACAAACACGTATTTTACTACTTCGGATTTTTTTTTTTGCCAAAAATTCGCCAGTAAGAAAACAATCTACAACTGTTTATTGAGCTAATTTATTCTTAACTTTTGGTTTTTGCAAGTAATGCACAGTGTTCAAATTTGAAATAAAATAGTGTAAAAAGGAGTATAGTATACTTCTTTTTCCAGTACACTTTATATAGTACGCTCCTCATTTATCTTAGAATTAAATATAATTCCCCTTATCAAAATCAATAATTTTATTTATATCGTTCCTGTTGATTCCCTCGCTAGTCATCACATCCCCATTATGTTACCTAGCAACTTCTCTACTCTTTTGATGAGAAGCATTAGGCTTCGCAACACCTTAGTATAAAGAGGCCGTTGTCACCCTCAACTAAATGTATGTATATCTTATCAAATAAATGATTCATTATATATTTTCCAATATATAGTATTTGTGAATTCATTTTCCACTCCGATTGTCTCCTTTTATACACACACACACACACACAATATATATATATATATACATGTATATATGTGTATATATATGTATATAAATATATATGCATAAATATAAACAACTATATGCATATATATATATATATATATATATATATGCACATCTACGCCATTTTGTGTTTTTGCGTGTTGTTTGAATGTAGATATAACCTGGTATTTTTTATGAAGATATTGAACTCAGAGGGGAATGCATATAATCATCAGTGCATAGGTTCGAATGCATATATAATGATATTTTTATAGACTAAATAAAAATGATGACTATAGAAATTATTTGAGTGAGGGCTTACAAAAGTTACAGAAAATGTAACGTATAAAATTTAATTAAACATACCTTAAATACATTAGAGAAGAGACGGCAAAATTGTGAGGAAAAGTATACTTGATGGTTATAAAAATTGTGGAATGGAATTTATATATGAAACTAGACTAGCCCTGATTGGTTCGGTCAGTATGTTATATTAGCTATTGAAGTAACATATGAGCGTGGCGCTTGTGATGTAAAGTAAACAGATTTTTGTGACATAACTGAAGCATTTCTATGAAAGTATATTAAGATGGGGGAAATATAGATAGATGTCTATGAGTCGTTCTGTTCATAATGGTTTATTTTTGAAAAAAAAAGACGTACATCCATAGAATTATAAGTGGTTTGTCATACTTATAGGTAAATGCCCCCTGATCATATACCTTAATAGTTTAAGTTAAATTCCAAATTTTGATATACCTTTTAATTTAAACGCGAAAAAAAAACAATTGTGACGCTGAAAACGAACACAGTAAACCAATACGTTTTATTGCTGCATTGATTATTTTTGTGTAACGCAAATTTAAACAAAAACACATTTTCGGGGTAATTCATTTATGTTTGTAGTGTAGAAGCAACGTATGCATGTTTTTAGGAAAGGAGTATTAAGAAATGGGGAACACATTAAAAAAATGAAGGCGGTGGGGGATAGCCCTTGTAAAATGCTTTTATAGTTGTGAACGAATTAAAGTAGATTTATTTGTAAGAAAATTGCGCTAAATTACTTAAACGTAATATGGAAATAAAGATGTAAAAAATATGCAGAAAATGTTAACAATTTTTATTTGGATAATTTTAACGCGGAAAAAATATAGGACGCTGAGAACGTACGCAGTAAAAACATGTTTTATTGTCGCGTTGATTATTTGTTTATGTACGCATGCCCAACCGGAAGTCCGAAACCGCATGTTGGGTTACAGCACCCTTACAAGCTCATTTCAGTTTTATAATTATATAGATTAAGCAGGCAGGATTATCCGACATTATATATATATATATATATATATATATATATGAGTGTGTGTGTGTGTGTGTGTGTGTGTGTGTGTGTGGGTGTATGTGTGTGTGTTTGTAAAAGAGGGGAATTACGTAAGCCTAAGCAAAAGGGATGGCACAGAAATATGAAGGCATTGACCTTAGGAGAGACAAAGAGGAATGATATTGATATAGGAAAGCTGGTAGTTTAGTGAGCAGAAAGACAATGGTAAGAAACTTTGCGAGGAATTAGCTTGTCGAGTATTAGGATGGGATAGTGTGACGATAGAAGTAACGATGGATAAGCTGTTTTATGGTGATTGATGTCCGGTCTCCAGGAGTTAAAAGTCATTAATGTAACATTGCCATCTTTCTCCTCCCGGCGAAACTCTTCTTTAACACACACACGAAGAGAGCGTCACATCATTTCCGCAGTGTCTTCTCGCTTTACTTACACACACATACACCCGTCGACATATATTCACATACATACTCACGTTATAATCCGGATATACCTAGCGCTTCATTTCCCGACGAATAATTATGTATACATATATCAAGTGCGTCAACTAGGGATAGGAACCGGGATGATCACGTTCATTCCAATAGGCGCCACTGAGTTAGCGAACTATCTGAGAGATCGAACAATTATGAATGACACAAACAATATTGTTCAGAAATCAATGCGTATATATATATATATATATATATATATATATATATATATGTATATATGTATGTATCGTCGTACATGCACATATACACATCTTTTATATATTAAGATATATATTCCCTCTTTCGCTCTCACATTTTCTGTATATATATATATATATATATATATACGCACACACACACACACACACACATATATATATATATATATATATATATATATATATATATTTTAAGAAAAATAGAAAAACCGAATGAAATTATTAAAAAATCAACGTTTCGTCCTTATTTCAGAGGACATCTTCAGGATAATTGAAATAAAACTGTAAGAAAAGAAAAAGTAATAGATCGTGCGAAAAAGACAGTTTTTGAATCCTACCCATGTCGGGAAGGACAAATATGTGTGCGTACTTTTTATGACTTTTTCTTTTCTTACATTTTTATTTCAATTATCCTGAAGATGTCCTCTAAAATAAGGACGAAACGTTGCTTTTTTAATAATTTCATTCGGTTTTTCTATGTTTCTTAAAACATAACGTCAACCACCGCTGGTATTTTTTCATTCCTTATATATATATATATATATATATATATATATATATATATATATATATATATATATATATATATATATATATGTGTGTGTGTATATATATGTGTGTGCGTGTGTGTGTATGTGTGATGTTTCCTGTTAAAAAATATATTTTTAAGTACATAATCAATAAAGCTATATTAAAATTGCAACACATTTCGTAGCATATATATCTTTATTCAACATTTCCAAACCACAAGTATATAGACTAAATTTACATTCATATTATTAAGATTGCAGCGTCTTACACGCGTTTCATTACATGACACAAACTAAACAAATAATCAGATACTTTTTTATAAGTTCACTAAAGAAAACTGTACATTTTCTCCTTGTTTTCAAAAAGGATTTTTTTTTAATGAATTGGAAAAGTTTCAAAGACACCCACCTGTTATAGATAAAACATTGAACACATACTGATAGCAGAAAGGAGACGAAATAAATAAAAAAAACACACTCTATATTTCGTCTTTGATAAACGAATGAAAAGCTTTTGATGATGCGTGTGGTTTATGGCATTGAATGCAACATGCTTCAGACGCAGTAATTTTTCAAATAGTATCGATTTTATGATATTAATAATTAATAATTTTATAACTATGACTTGTTGCCATTACATCGAATTGTAACTAAAAAATACCGTAATGATTTTATATGAATTCAGACGATGAGAAATGTATGAGAAATGAAGCGAATTTAACATATAAACGTATATTTGCGCATGCGTACGCTATATGAAGTGTGTTTTTTTTAGATAAGGAAATAGTTTTTCGTTGCTCTTGTATCGCCCGGTATATTTTGTTTTTCTGAATTTACAAATGTTTCCATTTCTATATTGTCTAACGCCAGTATATATATAATTTTTTTCCTAATTATTTTCACAAAATAGTTCGTACATCTTTGCTTCACCTTTCTCTTTCCTACATTATATCGATACAAAGGTGAGAAACGTGCAAATAAAAAAAGATCAGTTTCGTCTTAATTGAATAAAATGGATTTAAATTATTTATTCAGTTCCATGAACACGTTTTTAGCTAAAACAACACAAATCAAACCACCAGTCTTTATAAAATTAATGGAATAAAATAGATTGCGAGTTTCATATTGTCATATATCGACAGGCACCATAATGCATTGCCTTCCATGCATTAGCGGTTACCTCGCCTCATTCTTTCTTTTTAATATGAATCATGTAAATGACACTCAACAGTACCATGCGTGCTTCTGTGTAAGTTTTATTGTATTATTTTATAAATTTATTCATTATTTAAACATACTATATTTGAAACGAGAAGTAACTGCTATATCGAATATGCCATCCTCTGTCGAATCCAAAATGAGTAAGACATGTTTTTTTCTATATTTAAAGATAGTGAGCTCCGTAAAACGACTAGAGAACAAGTTGTAATATTGTAGCAGGAACTGAGTGACATGTCAACCCTACTTTTATCGATGAGGCCAAAAGTGGCATTATTACGATTGCATGCCCCCCCGCGTTTCTGCTATTAACACCCTTTTCCGTAATACTACGCAATACATCGCATCATCAACGGAACAGAAGAATTCTCGTCAAAATTCGCTCGGAAATTTTTGCATTTCTGGATGTTTGTTTTCGCAAATTCTTAGTTTGTCAAAGCATACATTCACTATATGTTCGTTTCCCTACTTAAACAAACGCGGCATGTATTTCTTGATTTAAATGCATGAAACACTTTCTCCGCGCTAGTGTTACTATTTTCGACATAATATTGCACAAGCAGATATTCCTAGGTTCAGTGTGTCGTATAATCAAATAATTAGGTTGAGACAAGTACTACATTATTTTTTTTTTCATAATATGTATTTTTTACTTTTGTATTGCACACTCAATCATTTTCATTCAAATCCGAAGGGTTATAAACTTCTTGTATCCTCAGTTAAATCTATTCCGGATAAGGTGCTATAGCCGTGCGTTACTGATGAGTCCGCAGCATTCTGATACGAGGAAAATTATTTCGGTTCGAAGAGATTCGACTTTATCGCATTTACTAGGTTATTCGGCATATTTCGCTGTAATGGGGAATCATCATTGTCTTTAAATGTATCTACATAGCGTGGCAAATGATCCGCACCACCATTATCCTGTTTTTCAGGTATAGTATGGTGCAATTATAGACAGAGATACTTAAACCAACATCTGCATATTCTTGTCTTATATAGGTAAGTTCAGTAATATCCTAGGTGTATTTAATGCGAGATGTTGTGGGCGTTTCCCTACATAAGCAGTGGTTTAATTAAAAGAATAGTGTATAGAAAATTCTCTAATTGATTATCTTGTCTGCGTTTCAAATAACTTAATTAGTAAAAAGTAAATTTACTCTCACTATAATTATCAAGGTTTTTCGGCATGCATGCCGCCACCAAATAGTCTAAGGAATCCGTACATCGTGTGCAGTCTTTATCTGGATCGAGATAATCCAATATTACTATCAGTGTGACCCGTGTTTTATGCTATTTAAGGCAGTCAAATAAGCGCTGCCCAATTGAATACGAGCATGCTTGATTGTTCATTGCACGAGTGGCTTGAGGATATTGGATGTTTTTAAAAATAATTCAGCGCCCGCTAATATCAGTCATAACGATAAAAATTTACCTGCCGTACATTGACTGGACTTAAAATCGATTTCATAGATTTGACATTGTCAAGATCTAGCTATATGCTCATTTCACTTACTATGAACTCCCAGGAGTGAATTTCGTAGTCTTTAAGATTGCGTGTGGTCAAATTACCCTTGAATATAAATATTCGCTGTAAGTGGTCTTTTATTGTTTTGAATAATATTAATATATTGTTCAAGACTGACGCAAAATTTTCTTCCGTTTAAACACAATTGATATCACTTCCTGTATAATCCAGAGTGTATGTTCAAATCCAAAAGGAATCACATTAAAGTGAAATAAATTCCAGTAGCAAGTAAACGTTGTTTTCTCTTTACTCATTCCAAACTAGCAATAAACCAACTTTAAATCTAATTTGGAGAAATATTCTGCCTACCTAAGCGGCGGCAATATATCGGCAATAATCAGTAATGCTCGGATATACCTATCGGTGATTACATTACATGCCTCAAAATATATACAGAATTTCATACTGCTAAAATTATTTTCTAATAAAACTATTGGAAAACTCCATGAGCTATTTGACACTTACGAAAGCTACCATAGTCCCTGCTGGAGCGGTGTTCGATGCGGGCATCCCGTATGGTTTCATGCGTTTATTTATCAATAAATAATTTTATCTATCGTATCATTTGTACCAATTTCTTCATTTTCACAACCAACATTTTTTTTACGGATTTTTTTTTTATTAACCTATAAATAATCCAATTTTTATGAATCAGCTACAACTCTACAAGTTGTGATCGGATATATTGTTCTGTTGCTTTTCCGGCATGGCAATATCTGAATACTTTGAGCCTTACTACACCGAATTCACACCCGTTTTTGAAATGCTACTTCATTGGTGGCATTCATTATGAGCAGCTCGTAACTACGAGATTCGCCCACTTTCTACTGCCGTCTTGACTACAGATATGTGACTTAGATTAATTACGTATGTGCTGCCCAGTTGTTCTATCATATTTTCATTCCCTCTGCCGAACGAGACGTGCACGTACGCAATTTCTAGTTTTTATATTATTTTCTAAGCTAATATAATTATAATTAATACGGGCGTTATTAGGGGACCTAAACGTTAGACTTTCTTTTTTTGTTCTATCACCTGTCTAATCGATTGGTAAACACTTCTACTCATATCTGCTTACTTTTTCTAATCTTCACCACAAACCTATACGTTTTACCTTTCATCATAATAGAAACAGAATCTGGTGCGCCAACGGTCTATATCATTCGATATCCTCTCGTTCCGTTCGTTGAGAGTCGTAAGAACGATGCCTTTCCGTTTCCCTTGATACGTCGTTTATAGTATTTATAGTATTTCTCTATGTGGGCAGAAAAAACGAACCTACTATGTTGTAAACTTATTATCTTTCCTCCATTGTAGTTTTAACACGGAATTTTAACAAAGTCACTGGCAGATAAAAAAAAACTTAAAATTAAAATAGAACGCGATGAAGTTTATATGCATACACAAACACTTATGTATATCCTTAAGAATTGTCACGTGCGGAAATACATAAATAACAAGCGGAAGTCATTTACTGCTCTTTTTTCTCCTTCCGTTGTGATTGTCTGTTGTAACTGAGGTTCCTCATTCTTTATTATAATAAAATGGACCACGGAACCTTATTGAGTCAGTTGTCAATTCACACGTGTGGTTATTTGGAAGGAGTGTTTGTGTAGCGAGAGGTGATTGACATTCAAAACTCTGTGATCAAGCTTAACGTTAGCCAAAAAATTGCTTTCATTCTAATATTATCTTTTTTATGTTGTTCAGCGTTTGACCCCCTTATTCGACCAGATTACTTCGCTTTATCCAATTCCAGATAGTTTTGCAAGTGTCTCGTTTTTTACTTCCTTACCGACACCTATTATATATTGTAAAAAATTATCTATAACGATAGAAATGATTTTTGCCACTTTGCACTTTTAAAAGATAGAGACAGACATACATTAAACGAACATCGACTTGGGTCTTACAAGGCGTGTTATTGTAGGAAGAATACAAAACAAGCATGATTATATATATATATATATATATATATATATATATATATATATATATATATATATATATATATATAGTGGTGGATGAGCGAGAAACATTATTTGCTCGAAAACTTGAATTTGATAATTGAGGGAATCTTCCCAATAATTTTGTAATTGAAAATGTTCTGAAGAAAGCCTTTACGCCAAATTCTATCGGCTTCCTTACTAAATCAGACTCGATTGCTCTAGTAGCGAGGAAAACATAAAATCGCCAATACATTGGAGGCAGATCTAGCAGTACGAAGGTTAATTTTTTCTTCAGGATATGATATATTTGCCAGGATATTGAAAAACCTCAATATAAATCAACTAATAATAAAAATTACACAGTGCACTGGAGGATCTTTGGTCTCAACAATGATGCAGGAGATCAAATTTGATTATCTTATTCAATTTTATTTGTTTAAGTTTTTTTTTCTAAATGTTGGGATACTCTTTACTTTATCTTTCATTTAACAGATTGGTTAGTTGTTTTTGGTTTATGGCATATCAACCCTTTTCAGGTTATTTAATGCCGAATCCAAAGATTTTGAAGAACAATTTTTTAATAGAATATATTTGTTGTTTTCTAGTTAGTTTCTACTTAATCACTAGTTTGGACCCTAAGAGGTACTACCACTCCGGGTCAGAGTGAACCTGGGAGCAATGATAATTAAAGGGTGGCTTTACACTTCCCAAAGCCCGCAAGCTGGGGCCTAAACACTGGATATAGTTTAAGGACATCATTTAACAGACAGTTATATATATATATATATATATATATATATATATATATATATATATATATATATATATATATAAATGGAAATATATGAGATTATTAAGCGGTGATAAAAAATAAAAATACTGTACAGCTGTCTAAAGAACAATAAGACAAAATGTTGTGAAAAGCATAATAAATTTAATCCAGTGAAAAATATAGGTATTAATACGGGTAAATCGTAAAAACCAATAAATAATGCACCCATATGTATAAGTATCCATTTAAGGATCCGTCTAAAATTCTTTGATCCCCTTATATATCTCGATACATGCGAATACTTATATACATACATATACATACACACATACCCACATACACACGCACACACACGCGCTCACACACACACGCACGCCATATATATATATATATATATATATACGTGTGTGTGAGAAGGTGTGTGTGCGTGTGTATGTGGGTATGTGTATATGTATATATATATATATATATATATATATGTATATAAGTATTCACATATATCGAGATATATAAGTGAATCAAAGAATTTTAGACGGATCCTTAAATGGATACTTATACATATGGGTGTATTATGTAATATGCCTATAGTACGAATATATTGACTATAAAAAATGTATACACTGCATACATATTTATTCATGAAATTCACACAATGGAATACAATGAACTGAATGAGTTACCAAAGCTTTTTGTATTTGGAAGCCTAATGCTACTCGTCAGAAGGTTATGACAGTCGCTTTCTAAGGTGGTAGGCATAGTACGGCTAACAATATTAACTTTCGAGAATCTTTTTCAGGGGTATATAGTAGAGTTTATGTGTTTATTCTATTAGGAATATTGCTGTGGAAATATTATATTTTCAATTATATTTCACAGGTCTATATACGAATACTTTATTTTTAATGCTCAAGGTAATTATAGAGCATATACCAAACAGACGATAAGAGTGTATATTCTTAAGTACATAAGGTTGACCATTTTACAATTGCTTCTTTTAATTACGTTGTTATTTACAGGTCTTGACAGTAACTGTTTCATGGCGCAAAATCATTCACTTAATTCTTATATCAATCAACGAATCTATTTAATTTTACCTCATGTTAAACTAGCAACTATCTATTCACCAAAAAATGTATCTTGGTATGATAACAAAATCGATTCATTAGAAAAGTGTTGAAATTACCCTTTTATATTATCTTCTATCACGCCATTTTGAATTTACAAAATTTATAATCAATATAATAATCGTTTTTCATAATGAAAAAAAAATATTTAAAATCTTAAAAAGTGCAACAAAATGGCAATTACATTTTTATTAGTCCATAAGGCACATCTGATTCAGGGTAAATAAAATAGGTTTTTTTATTCTAGTATTTTCCTTTTTATAGTTTAATATTTATAGTTTTCGGTAAAATCATATTATAGGTGAAAATTTTATTTAATAATTTTCTGTTGAGGTAAAAATATTTTTTCAAGAAAATAACTAACCTAACTACATATATATATATATATATATATATATATATATATATATATATATATATATATATATATATATATATATATTTATATATCAACAACATTAATTACAACAAAAAATAACATGATAGTTATTAATCAATAAAACATGCTCAGAAAAACAGGAAAAGTATCATCACATAATGTAATATTTGTTTTATTTTTCAATAATACAAGAGGTGTTTTTTTTTGTTTTGTAATAACACAAGATGTGTTAAAAATATAGTAAGTTTTTAAAATTAATATATTGTTACGTTTTTCGTGCCTTGCCTCCGTTCCGTTCGGTTGCCTTACATAATCAACCGTATCCAGTCTGATAGTTTGATTTCTGCTAAACACTGATCTTGGGCATTACTTTAAACGCACAAAAATGTATTTTATTTTGGAGGGGAAGGCTATTTTTACAACTATATCTACTTCAGTATTTTCTTTAAATTTCTATTTTTTGAGCAATTATCGAGATTCCCAAAACGTGATACTCTCATGTCGAACATTTTTTTGTTCTAAAGTTACACTCGACACTACTTTTCTTAAAACAAAATAAACATATGTTAAAACTTAAGTTTAGCCGTTAAAAACTTACAAAGCTAGACAGAAAATGAACATTTAAAACTCGATTTTATTTATGGTAAACAATAGTAAACAAGGAACTGCATATATTTTTTAATACTGTGTGGGTATAGTCCTTTTACAAACAATACCATCTTCACGAACGGGTCTTAATTGTGTTTTCAATCGATATGTATTCAAAAATGGAGCAGTTTCCTACCTATCAAATATGGGCGAGTTTTCCAAAATGTAACGCTGCATCTGATTTATAATATAATTAATTCTAAATATAATATTCGTTAAGTTTTACTAATTGCATTTAATACGGCCAGTGAGTAAAATTTTGTTTCATCTGAAGGTAATTTTTTTTTTTTATTATTATTATTATTATTTTTATTATTATTATTATTATATTATTATTATTATTATTATTATTATTATTATTAGCAGCAGTGTTAACGAGCATCTCTCCCCCCCTCTCTGGCTTTCTTACTCTTTCTATTTTCTCTCTTTGTGTCTCTATAAGAGAATAGAGAGGGAGAGAGGGAGAGAGAGAGAGGTGAGTAAACGTGGAGGTAGACACGTTTACCAGAACCAAAGGTCAGCTGACCACAATTACGTATGTGTGACGTGGTTGGCTAGATCTGGAGATTTGATTTGAGCTTTGAAGAAGACGGACGTTTTCCGGGGTATTCCCCCTCTTAACTGGGGAGGGGGGGGAGACGAACGCTGACGTGTGTGAAGAAGAACCACACAAGCAGATTTCACTTTACACCTGCTGCAGGATCTCTGGGGAAAGTGAAATAAAAACTATAAAACCATTTAATCGTCTTGGAGTGATAAATCTTCGTCAAACAGGTATCAAGTCTCCCTCCAGGATGAGAAATTGCCAGATGGTTCAACAGCGAGAAACAGAGGTAGGTTCAGAAATTACATGTCACACACACGATTCCCTTTATGATAATCAAACACACAACCATTTATATTAGAGACAATCACACGGAATCTTTCTTATGTTATATAGAAAACGTAAAATGTGCCCCTAAATGAAGAACTCTATATAACATATTCAAATGTAACGAAAGCTCAATTTGGTCCCCCTCAATGATTCAAAATGGCGCCCCAGGATGATAACCCTAGTGAGAACTAGATGATAACGAATATATAACAGCAGCAGCAGCAAAGTTGAGTATCTGTTCTGAGACTACACCCCCTTTGCTGTCATCGATTAGTAGAGGAGAAACCCTTCCTTATTTGTGTTTCTTACTATATAAACACTATAAAATAAGTTAAACCACTAACACCTTAGCAAGATAGGTTACCAAGATCTGTTAAAACAACAGTAAATAAGCATAAATATTTAAAAATATTATGCGGTCAGTAGTTTCATTTTTGAACTGAATAAACGCTTTAAAATAAGTTGAACCACTAACCAATTAGCCAGTGAGGTAGAAAACGAACACTTAGAAAACCAATTTGATCGTTTTTAAAACATTATTAATTAACTAAAAATATTCTTTAAACATATTAGGGGGTAGTCTCTTTTAAAAACACTATCTCCTTCAAGAATGATGTTAAGATGTGCGTAGTTTTGCCACCACGCTATATGTAAATAGTGGTTTCATGTGCAATTACAGTTTTCACGATATCTGATATTTTCGGTGTTAACACAAACATTTATCTGTTGCTTTTATCGTTATTTTTTCTTCACGTTAGATGTTAAGTGGTTGGGGATTAAATCTTTGTGGAGTAAAGGAAACAAAAACGTCCGCTTGTATTGACGGTGGTAGTCAATCTGAATTGATGAGTACACTACGCTGGTCAACGTGAATTTGAAATCGGATATTTTTAGAAAATAGTATTTTATTATAATCAAAAATAAGAAAATAGTATTTTATTACAATAGTCTACACCAACACTGAAAGCCGCAGAAAAAATATTTTTATCATTTAATAAAATTTTCCTATGCCATTTTATGTGTTTCAGAGCAGAGTCACAAAGAGTTGTTCTCTCATTAGGAAGTTAACTTGGTTCATTTGATAACTTCAGTGTATTAGTAGGGTGCCTTCATGTAATATTGAAACACATTTAACAGAATTGGTGTTTCTATCGCCCTCCACCAGATTTGAGTGACAATTACTCCAAATTGAAAGCAATACTCTGGCCGAGAAACCCCATCTTTCAGCGTTGGTTTAAGACAATTTATGTTAAACTTCCACACACATACACTTGCACTCTCAGAAAATTATGCAAATCATAACTCATAAGACAAAATAAAATTGGTCCAAAAAGTCAAAGGCCCCTCCCCACCCCACGAACACAATACTTTCTGCGCTTTATATGGGACGGACTAAGAAGATTTTCCTTCTTGCAGCTCTATTATAGTAGTCTAACTTGTGAAGATATCTTACAGCTGTTATTGGACTGACACCATCTTGTATTGTAATGTCAGCGGCCATGCACCCTGGATCCTCTTCAGCATTTCTTTATACAATCTCCACGTACATTTAGAGAGCCTCGGCGACCTGGGTGAGGTTTTGTGCACTTTTGTCACCTGTTGTGAATTGTATGATCACTCTATTAAGATTACAATGAGGTATGGAAAGCTTCCCTGCTATTTAAAATAAGTTATGCATATGTAAACGGCTTGAAGTAACTTTTGTTTTTAAGCAAAGTCGAAGGGTAAAGATATACAGGTTTTAAACACATTGGCTTCAATTGACAACTTGTTCACCTGCCTGCCAGCAGAGGTACCGATGCAGTCCGTTATATTTGGAGATCACACCGTCTAAGTGGATCTTACTTCCCCGACGTGGCTGATAAACAAATATCAATATTCCTATTCTCCTTCCAATGATGAGAGAAGAAACAGGGAAGAAGCGTGGAATTGAATAAAAATCGAATCGACAAATAAGACTTGCGTCCGTTGCTTTGCATGAGATATATTTTGTTTCAGGTGCTCCATGTTGGGACACTCGAGAAACTGCTCAAAGATTTAAAAAAGATATATAAAGTACGTTCTGCGTTGATTATATAAACCCCTCAAAACGGATGATGTGCGTAAAGTGAAGAGTGACACGTAGTATAAACAGAGCAATCTTACTCTCACATAATGTGCCTGCTATTTCTTATAGTTAATTTAAATCTTTTTGTGTACCTATTTGCGATTACAAACAGCCTTAGTCATCAGGTCTATTTGTACCGTATTTCAGTCCCTTCTATAATAAAATAGTCTTTACGATAAGAAATTAATTTGCGTATATTCATTTCGTATATATATATATATATATATATATATATATATATATATATATATATACATTCTTGTTCTCCTTTTTCTTCTTTTATGTTGTATTTGCAGCATTTTACTCTGAGATATCGTAATTGATATACTTCATCAGTCCGTATTATTTTCATTTGTCGAGCAGTCAATTAGTCGAACAATTGACCTGTCTGCCTATAATGAATCGATCTCTTAATCTATCATTAGATCTCGGCATTTTTCTTTTTGTTGGGCAACGAATTTAGATACAGACATCAAACGTTCATATCGGCTATTGTTAAAGAGAAATCTTAATTTATATTGTCCTGGAAATGTCGTCTAGCTTTTAATGGAGAATTCATTTCGTAATTTTTTATTTGGAATGGCAATATTTTAAGCTTACAATTATTTCCTGTCATTGTCTCCTTGAGTATATTAGTAGAACTCGTATTGTTTTCTGTTATCTTGTAAAGGTAAAGAATCTAAAACAAAATACATGAAACACAAACGCACCCATCACAAACCAACACGCACACACACGCACACACACGTATATATATATATATATATATATATATATATATATATATATATATGTATATAGAAATATAATTTGATGTTGCTATTTTTTAAAGGTAGGGTTACCAGTCAAATATAACGAGGTTAATACCAGAGTGTTCAATACGGAAGTAGAGCAAGGTACGTTTTCGATTTGCCTTTATATAAACAGTATTTTTTGCGACGAAGGCATGAGTTTCTTTCGGTCTTCTAGTTTTCAGTAACTAGATATCCCTTCAGGCAAAAGCGCTTATATTCCAAACGGAATTCTTAATATAAGCGTTGTTGCCTGAAGAGGTTTCTAGTTACTGAACACTAAAAGACCTAAACAGGCTTTTGACTGTGTAGCAACAAATCACTGGTTATGTAAAGGCAAATAGAATGTATGTATATATATATATATATATATATATATATATATATATATATATATATATATATCCTAAAATATCGCATTACAAGTAACGGGCATTAATACAAATACTCATTTTCAAAATATTAGAATTTTATTTATAAGAACTTTCGTACAGCTCTTTCATTCTCAATGTTGTCATACGGTTATATAATAACATATAATAATTATTTCTGATAGTGTTGCACAACCACACAAAATCATCAGCGCAAAGACAGAATCGACTATTAAACAAATGCTTCACATCTTAAGTGCAGGCTTCTGTTATGAACACTGACAATATTCATTTTATACAACATAAATTCCTAAAATATAAACACACATTATCATGATACACATATTATCATGACATTCACATGCTAATTTACATTCTTTCGGTAACGAACAGTTGGAATTTTTTTTTTATTTACACACATGCTTAATGTTTTAATATTATAAAACTGTCGGGTCCAGTGTAAAATTATTTATAATTTCAATATATATTCAATAAATATAATTGCAATATAGTTGTTAATTAATTCTGACAAATAACCTGCCATTATTGTATACTAAATAAATAATAGACATATCTTGCGTGTATAAGTGCAATCATACAATAGTAGATCCAGACAAAATTTAGGGTTGGTGTCGATGTTTTATTAATTCAATTTTACGTTGCGAATATTATTATTATTATTATTATTATTTTTATTATTATTATTATTATTTTTATTATTATTATTATTATTATTATTATTATCTATTAATTACGTCTCAATATTACAAATAATTTAATTTTACTAACATGAATGGTTTATTATGTAAGATAAAAATCCTTGGTACATTTTTCATCAAAAGCACAAATAGCCTGTCAATATTTATAGCGCATATGGTGTGCCCTACACACTTCAGCTGCCTCATTCCAGCTACAAGCGTTTGTTTCAAGAAATCAATTATTATTTAATTAATTCTAACCGGTCAGTTTGTTTTTATTATTTTCGTATTTACAACTTGTTTTAATTAACATATATCACTTTAAATATTGTCTGCACATTATTTGGTTCCATTCTATGATGTTTAAATCTTCCAGTTATTTTTACGGTGAATAGTCTTACGTTTTTAAGCGATCTTAGCATTTAGTCTACGTTATTTATTTTTTTTCTAATCTGATTATTAATTATTTATTATTTTTTAATATATTTTAAAGCTTATTTTTTAGATTATTGGATACTATTTAGTATTAATAACTGAAATTAAGATCATGTGGAAAGGTAAGCGAATGTATTTCAAATCATCAGTCTTTAAATAGCTTGGTCCTGATATTATTTTTATTTGATTTAGTTGATATATATTCGAGATAATTACATGTATTATTTCCAAAACCCACTGTAGACATATTTCGGTATATACCTCGTCACTATTACTACTTAGAATATCTTATTTATTTATTTCTTTGTGAGGACTATAATATTACAAGTGTTTTTTTATGATAAAATACCTATAATGTATACATCATAGTTTACACATCTTTTATCTAAAACATATAAATTAACAACATTTTGTTCTTGAGATGTGTTTATTTCTTTTACCATTGGCCCTTGCTTGGAGTGAGATAACCCTAAACTGTTAGAACAAGTTGTTGCTTATAGAAAAAATATATAAACGAATGCATCAGTTCCTGTTCCTTGTGACGTAATACTTTAAGAATCTTTATACTTCTAGAATTTGAGTCTTGATATATCTAAATGTAAAATATTATGTTACTTATCTATATGTAATAACGACTCTTATAGTTTAATGTCACACAAATCTACCCACACGTATATATATATATATATATATATATATATATATATATATATATATATATATATATATATATATATATATATATATATATATATATATATAGTAGGCGCGACATTGGATTATGTTTAAAGAATGCATAAGACTCCAATATTTATATTGTCATCGAAATCGGTAAAATCGCCATTTCCAAACTAATTTGTATTTATTGCCTGTTCTAGTTGTTTCTCATCTCTGTGCAGTGGAGGAAGCCCATATGGTAGGGAGCTCTTAGTTAGTCCAGAATACATTGTAATCTATATTGCCGTGTAGAGCACCTACTGTTTATTTCATAATTTCTTTCATGTATTACATCTCGAACTAAAAATTTGAAATGCAAATATCCAGTATCCTGCGTGCATAGTTTTATAATAAGAAACTATATTTTCGAACGCGCCTTCCCCAAAACTACACTTGATTTTATTCGTCCACATTTGGCTTTTGCAACGATTATAGTTTGCATTTTAGTTTACAATGAAAACATATAAGTATGAGGTTTCGATTCTGGTTAAATCACAAACGTAAACTTCGAGAGTAGACCTGCACTATAAAGAAATATCCTGTCAATTTATTTCATATATTGTACCTCTACGCTCGTGTTGAAAAATATAATTGTAATATTATGCTGGATAACATGTTAACTTTCCCAAAAATCACATGTTTTATTCGTCCTTTATCTAAACACCGACGATATTGTGATACAATCTCAATCCTAGAACACTGTCAGATATCAGAAATCCATTTGTCTTATATTTTATAAAGATGTGCCCAGTCGTTTTGTTAGTTCATAGAAGTTTTAATTAAAGACGTGTATTATACATTGTATTGATAGTAACGCAATGGCATAATCAATTTCTTTTAATATTCGTGTAGTAGAATGAAAATATTTAATAGATAAATCTGTATTAAAATAATGTGATGCAGTAAAAAATATATATATATATATATATATAAATATGTGTGTGTGTGTGTGCGGTTGTTTATATATGGATGCGTGTGTGTGTCTGTGTGTGTATATATGTATATCTATAAAAGAACAAATAATTTTGCACATAAACAGACAAGGCTTCTTGTATATATATATATATATATATATATATATATATATATATATATATATATACCTCCAAACGCTGTGGCTTTGATAGAAGGATGATAAAAACTTGCTCCTATGGACTTAAATCATCTGGAATAAAATCATTCGCATATCTTTGCTCTTCCTTCTCATGTAAAACACTGAAGGATTGTAGATAACTACAGTTTAAAATAATCTTTATGCACTGGGAAATGTACTTATAACTTATTTAGTATTTTGCAGGTAAGCTTCAGTCTGTTGCCTTGGTTTCTACCCTATGGCTTTGTCATGCCACTATATATATACATGCATATAAACATTTTCGTGTGTTTTAAACTTTTTTCCTTAATTCTCCGAAATTATGCAAGATGTAAAATCTATGGATTAAGAGAATTGAGTATAATATTTATATGAAACCAATCATTAAATGAGAAACTAATAAAATTGTATAATTAATCAGTGCACGAATGTTTTATACAGAATATACAAATTGATGGGCATTCTTAAAGTCCATTGCATAGTCATGACTGAGTATATTAAGATGATCGTTTTAATATTCATGCAATATGAAAAGAAATCTTTAACTAATGATGTAAGAGCGAGAAGAAATCATATTTATGTGGATATGAAAATATTATGGTTGATGCAAAAATAATATCGGCCGCCTGATAATACATTCTGAAACCGAACGTGCACATAATAAACGTTATGGTGACTGTTTGGTGGTCAACGGCCGGTCCTATCCATAAAAGCTACTTAAATTTGGATAAAACAATTACGGCGGGGAAATAGTGTGGAGAGATTTATGAAATACTCAAGAGACTCCAACTTATGTGCCAGCGATTTATCAATATGAAGGGACCAATTCTTCTCCATGGCAACGCTCGTCCGCTTTTTGCTCAAAATGACTCTGCAGAAGCTAAACGAATTAGCCTACGAGAATCTGCCTCACCCGCCATATTCAAACATCTTGACAACTTCCTGTGCGAAAAATACTTCAAATGCTGATATTATACCAAATCGGCCTTCAATGGCTTCATCGCTTCCAGAACCCCGGATTTGCATGCTAATTCGATAAATAATTGTTTCTCGTTGGAAAACAAGTGTCGATTGTAAATATTCTTATTTAGATTTTAACAGTTTATTATGGAAGGAGTTATGGGGCTTTGAATTTGTGCGTCAAAAACGACATTATTTCTTACACCAATCTAATACTAGTAAGCAAACACTACGTTTTCCATGATTGAATGAGCATCTATAAATGTCCTCCCTCACAAACACTCCTTGTTGTGAAAATTGGTGAAATCACCTTATTTTCAATCAAATTGATTGCTTGCCGGCTCGATTTAGGTAGTGCGCCCCGCAGTACACACGGACAATTTTTACATGCTTCAGCACAGTTCCTTAGCTCACAATATATTTTAGTCTATTTTGCACTGTATATAATTTACTGTTTATTTTGCAAAATTATTCGTAAAAAAATGACCAGGATGAAATTTTAAAATGTAAAACTCAACTATCATTGTTTAATTTAGATCGGAACATAAACATTCATATTAAACGCGATTCTGTCTTGCCGAAGCAACACCTCTTGGGTTTATGAAATTATTTTCGCATCAGTACTGTATTACTGTAATACTTATCGAGGTCAAATATAATTGGCCAATTGTGATTTTAAAAGAAACCTATTTTAGACACGTCCCTGCCTTATGAAATAACCAAGAGTTGATTTTATAGAGTTGACTTTTATGCTTGTTCGGTGATAATATTTCTCAAATGCACCTGTGATGTTCATTTTCACTAAAGTGTTTAATTTGTTAAAATCGGGCACCTTTCTTTAATCGTAATTTTACGATTACAAAGTTTTGATACTTAAAGGCGCATTTTGAGAACAAAAAAAAATCTACGTGAAACCACTCCCACGTCAAGCACTTTTGTGTGAAATATAACGGCCTAACCGTTTCAGAGTCCATATGGAACAAACTCTCTCACACGCACGCTCTCGCACAAAGTTCTTTATATATATATATATATATATATATATATATATATATATATATATATATATATGTGTGTGTGTGTGTGTGTGTGTGTTTTTTCATATATATATACATATATATATATATATATATATATATATATATATATATATATATATATATATATATATATGGATGTGTTTATGTGTTTTTGCATAGGTTGATAGGTAGATAGATAAATAGATAGATAAAAGGTAATACAGTAGAACCCCAGAATACAGCATTGAAAATTAGTAACCTAATACGATACAGTATATAATACACATGTTTATAATCAAATAGCATTACAAATAACGCCGTAAGGCGGACTAAATACCTTAACATAAAGACGGAAAAAACGCATGTAATTCCCCATCGTTCCCGTAAAACACATTTTCCAAGGTCACCGTATCCCGGGGTTCTACTGTATTGATCGATGAGTAGGCAAAGAGAAAGAATAATAGTTAATTGGAGTAATTGACGAAGAGATATTAGGAAATATAGTATAATGTGTTTTTATGAAATATTTAAGGACTACATCATAGCTAAATCTATCTTTTATAGTACAAAACGAAAAAAAACTGAAGTAAGACACATTAGAGAGGAAATATTAATAAATAGAAACCTTATAGCGCAAGAAAGATTAACGCATATATCGGTTTGTGGCAAACTTAACGATTAATTATTTTAACGTTTCTATTTAAATGCTCCCCTATCATTTTCCTCTCTTCACTTCATGAATAACCAACGTATCAGTAATCCATGTGTCTCATGCGAATAGCAATATATTAATTTTTGTTTACTATTCTAATTAATTTAGATGAAGAATTGTATCATTTTATGCGCTCTTATAGAAATTACTCATAAAATTCTATGCTATTGTGCATTGCATTAGCATCTATATGACTGGTTTCTGTTTCTTAACGCGTTTCTCTCAATTTCACTTTCTTTTATTTGCTTACAAGTGTAATATTTATATATTAAATGCATGTTCAGACTTTTTAAACCCTCGAAAAATATTCGCCTTATTTGAATTTTTCAATTACTACTGATTTATATTTTGTATGTAGACACACACAACTCTCCCCACACAAACACACACACACAACACACACAACACACACAACACACACACACACACATATATACACATATATGTATATATTTATAGACACAGCCACATACATCCACGCACTCACAAACACACACACACACGAACACACACACACACGAACACACACACACACACACATATATATATATATATATATATATTGCACAAATGGTACACTGCAACAAACATACAAACACATGAAATATGGATAGACTGAAGCATTATGAATAATCTGTTATTTATAACGTGATAAAATGTAAGTTTTATTATTTAATTTAAAATGGTGGAAGCGAATTTAAATTTTTTTTATCAAAAGAATATCATCGAAACCTATGATTGATTTTTTTCAAACAGAAAATAAAATGCCAATAACTTCTTTTATAATTATACGCATATCTGGATGTTTTGATCTTTTTTGAAATTTGCTAGCCACTTATGGGCTTATTTTCGTTTATATTAATCCTTGATTCGCATCGAATGCGTCACCAATTTTTATTAACCGCCACATAATTTATTACTTTACTAATAGCTTCATTCCACGTTTCATGGATTAAATTCATAAGCTCATCAATTTTAACGATTAAAAGTAAGTTTTTATCGCTGTGTTATTATTTGCCAACGGTAAAGCGGATCGGATTTATTTGCTGGTATTTACCATTTTTTAACGAAAGAAATATACAGATATGTCAAAAATAATGTTTAAAAAGCGCCTGTATTATCGGTATACGTGGTCGCGTGATTATTGGAAATTTCACAGCGTTGAACCTTTGAGTGAGCTAAACCTATTTCGAACTATATATATATATATATATATATATATATATATACATTCAGTTTCACGTTTTTAAAGCTGTAATAAGTGAGCATAATATATATATATATATATATATATATATGTATATATATATATATATATATATACATATATATATATGTTATGCTCACTTATTACAGCTCTTAAAACGTGACACTGGATTGATGTAAAGTACGGTTTAGGCCAAGGGCCTTTAGTAAACGTGCATACTTTAATTGTTATGCATACCATCACCTTAGCAGAGTAGTAAAGAACAAAATATGAAATAAACATTTATTATATAGCCTCAGTATTGAATTATCTAATACATATATACCTTCTGTGAATTAGCAGGGGGGAAATGGATACTATATAAATATATACTACAGAATATTTTTACCGGACATTAGCTTTACTCACCAGCTCTGACTATGCCAGTGTCCAGTGATCTCTAGGTAATACACACACATACACACATATGTATGTATATGTATATAAATATATATATATATATATATATATGTGTGTGTGTGTGTATGTGTGTGCGTGTGTGTGTGTGTGAGTAAGTGTGGGTGTGTGTATTACCCAGAGATACGACCTGCGAAACACATACAGCTTGTACAACATTATAGCAAACAACAACACCTATACGGACTACCCAAGATATATAAGACGCATTGTAAATGCGCGACGTTCTGGATGTCATCTATTGAACCGATTTCTCGTAGATATGATCAACACAATCATCGGCAAATCGCCACCACATATCAAGAACTCAGATCCTTTCGTGCAAATAATAAAAAATTATCCCATTCATTCCAACCAGTTGGTGAGTCTAGATGTAGTGAGTCTGTTCATGAAAGTCCTAACTAATGAGGGATAAGTTGACATGGTTGCAACACTGGAAGAACTCACTTGCAGCCAAATTAACAATATAATGAAGATGTTAACCTTCTGTGTAGAAACTATATATTTCGTGATGGGATCTGATGTATATCGACAGGAAGGTCTGGCGATGGGATCCCCATTGTCCCCGGTACTGACCAATGCATCCATGGAATATTTTGAGGAAATAGAATTAGGATGTACATCCCTAAAGCCAACAATGTGGTTGCGATGTGTAGATGACACATTCATACTCTGTCCCCATCAGGAAGGTATTCAAACATTACAAGACCATGTCTGGGTTTTATGTCATTTATATACCGAAAGCCAACTTTCACTAGGCAGTATGTTAACTACCACACCCACCACCCATATAATGTAAAGAAACGAATCGTCCGTTGCCTACACCACCGAGCAAAACCATATCTAGTAACATCAGTGCATTTTAAGATGAGATGAATGGTTTAAGAGAAACACTCCACCGAAACAACTATCAAGAGAGCATGACATCAGCTCCAAGAAATCTGTACCAAACACAAGAGGACACCACTCAGGAACTCACCACTGTTTGTATACCATATATGAAGACCTTGTCTGAAAGATCTCAACGGATATGTAATCCACATGGCATCAGGACAGTATTCAGAAGTGATTCAACTCTCCGGAAACAGCTTGCGAGAGTCAAACCCGCTACACAAAAATCATAATTACGAACTGTGTATATGAACTCCCATGTAAATGTGAAAAACTATACAGAGCTGAAACGTTTCATCCGAAGAAAGTACAGTTAGAAGAACATCGAAAAGCCATAGTACGTGAAGAAAATGACAAGGCAGGTATAACTGACCATATATGGAAAGAAAACCGAAACCATCTACAATTATGGGAAGCAATAAATATTATACACCGAGAAGAACGGTGAGGAGTATGAGGACTGAAAGAAGCAGCACATATACTGGGGGAAAAACAACTGCTAAGTAGACCCAGTATAGAATTCAATAAGCTATGGGAACCAGTAATTATAAACAATAGATAATATATACAATTCATAAGTAGAAACATTAATATATACAAGTAATATGTATAGAAATATATAGACATTAATATATAATAATATTTAGTAATAATTAGTGATATTTACAACTAGAAATAGAAAAGTAGGTTTAAGGCTGCAAAAATTCGTACTATAATTGTATGCAAGGACCCGTAGCGCAGTGGTAAGAGTACTAGGAAGAATCAAATGTGAAAGTGATACTTTTTTGAAGGTTTATGGTTCAATCCTCAGTGTGAGCGACCGAGAAATACATTTGCGAATTACTTAGGACCTCTATCTAGTAATGTGTGACGAAACAATACCTCGCTACCACCCGTGAGGTAAATAAAGGGTTCCGCTCGTAATTCCGTCCAACTTCTCGAGTTATACAGTAACACGCCGGAGTTCAACAAGATACACTTGGAGAGGTTATAGCGAACGAAACGTTGTAAAAATCACACTCAAGATATGTACAGTTGTCCAATGAATAATAATACAAATAAGTAAAACACTTACGAGTAAACGAAACTAACTCGTCTGTTTGTTTTAATTATTCTTGAAACGACTATATAAAATCTTTGAGCGTTCCGGGACCACCGCCCCCCAATGAAAAAATAAACAACTGGAAAATTTCTTTTATTTATGAAATCAACAAAAAAAAAAAAAACAGTGAACAAAAAAACAAAATAAGCCAATAAAAGGAATACCATTTTTTCTTAAATTTTTCAAACGCGTTATTGTTTATAACGTGATTATTTCTATAGCGGACAAAACAAATTTCCCGTTTATTCGCTTTTCAGGTTGTCAGTCTGCCTACACGGCTATTTTTTCTTAGGTCACTCAAGGACTCGCTCTATTTTTATTGAAACAAAAGTTTTTTAGAATCATTTATTTTTTTATTTTATTGAATTATTTTTTGGCGGGGATGGGCTCCAGCGCACGAGCAACAAAAAGTATTCAATATCTGAAATATCTGGTAGTTCTTTTTGGGGGGCGTTTACATTTACAAGTTTTCATCCGTCCTTTTATTTTTGAAATTGTTTTGAGGGTATCGATGTTGCCAACGAGGAAAATGATTAATATCCTTAGGATAGGAGGTTCGTTCCAAACGAAATTTTATGTCGACCTGGGCATCGCCGGCTACCCATGCTAGTTTATGTGTGTGTGTGTGCGTGCGTGCGTGTAATTGATGGAAAAGCGGTTTTTAAATGAAGTTTTTTAAAACTTATATATATATATATATATATATATATATATATATATATATATATATATATATATATATAGTCCTGGTGAAAATCATAAGACCACTTAAGAAAGTAAGCGTTTAGGCATATTATTGAATTTTTAATCAAACAAATGGTTGAAACTATGTCCAAAAGGGAAAATATGATGGGAGAAAAATGAAATCTGCTTCAGTCGAAACCTTAACCCTGATCTAATAATTATTTTTTAAAAGACAAACATTTTTACCTGGTCAAAATGATAAGAATACTTTAATAAAATCGGCTACATTTGAAAAAAAATGAATACGAAAAGCTTTCTATGTTACTAAACGCACCTTGTTAGGGATAAAAAACCATCTTACTAAATTATAAATGGCAAAAGGGAAATCATTATCAGAGTTTGAGAGAGGAAGGCTCTTTGAGCTTAATAGCGGTGGACTCCCCCATAGATCCATTGCAAACGAAGCGAATCGTAGCAAAACGGTCATCCAAAGAGAGTCCAGGTCGAACAAAAGAATTAACCCCATCACTGGATCGCCGTATCAGAAGGAGTTTAAGAAAAAATCCAGTGTGAGCTCAAGTCGATTGAAAAGCCAATCAGCAGCAGAATGTAGTCCTAAAACCATCAGAAGATATCTGATAATGAAGGGTTTCAATCATTTAAAGCGACTGCAGAAACCATGTCTTCTTGAATAGCGCAAAAGTAACCGACTTAAATATGCCGCCAAATACAAGACTTGGGATGAAGAGTAGTGGGAAAATGTAATTTTCTCCGATGAGAAAAAGTTTAATCCAGATGGTCCAGATGGATTTCAACACAATTGGCATGATAAAAATTTGCCCAAAGAGACTTTTACAACTCGGCATAGTGGAGGAGGGTGTTTTATGATTTGGGGTGCTTTCTCGTCAGCTGGAACCTTAAAGTTGCAAGTAGTGAAAGGCCGGCAAACGTCATTGAAGTGCATTTCAATGCTTGAAAATGCTATTATCAGGACTGAAGGTCCACGTCTGTGTGGAAGAAATTGGATTCTCCAGCAAGACAACGCTGCGATATAAACTTCTCGACAAGTACGAGAATACTTTTCTTCCAATAATATTGAATTGTTAGATCATCCAGCATGTTCTCCGGACCGCAATCCTATTGAAAATATTTGGGATGGACGGCAAAAGAAGTGTTCAAGGATGGCACCCAGTAGATAAAGGAACTTTCTGATTCAGTTTTCAGTACATGGGATAAAAGTCCTTCGTAACTGATAAAAAAACTTAGTCGCAAGCATGCCGAAGACAATTTTTGAAGTAATTTGTTATAATGGAGGCTATACTAAATACTGCGACCCTTTTAGGAATTTATAATTGCCTTTTGTTAGCTAAATTATTAGTAGTCTTATCATTTTACTAGGTGAAGATGTTTGGGTTTTTTTTTAATAATTATTAGGTCAAGGTTAAGGTTTCGAATGAAGCAGATTTCATTTTTTCCATCATACTTTCCCTTTTTGCTATGTTTTCAATCATTTGTTTGATTAAAATTCGATAATATGCGTAAACACCTACTTTCTTAAGTGGTCTTATGATTTTGACCAGGACTGTATGTATATATATATATATATGCATATATATATATATATATATATATATATATATATATGCGCGCGCGTGTGTGTGTGTGTCTATGTGTATGTATATGTATGTGCATGCTCGGTATGTCTAGTAAGAGCAAGAAAGAAAATCGTTAGTTGAGAGGGATTGAGAAAAGGCTAGCAAGAGGGATCAGATTAATAGAATTAGTTTACTGCAGTAAAAATAACAAAAAAAAATTATCTATTTACTGATTATTCAGAATAGATACGCACACGTACTATTTACGGTTTAGTTGACAGAATGCTTACAAACCTAAATGATTTTAGTCTATTTCTTCAAATAGCTAGCTATACATCGAAGTATAAAGTGTTTTAAATATAAGCTTATATCTTACCTGCCTATCATATTAAAAAATGTAAGGCCCAAGCAGTCATATAACTGATCTGTTCAACAAAACCAAATCTTTTTAACGAAAAACATAAAACCATCTGCATCGCGTGATGAGAATAGCAGTGTTATATTATTGGACGAGTTGAGACGTAATTATACAGGTTCGCTAATGATAAAGTCATTAGCACTAAACATCAAAGCATCCTAATTAATCAGTCAGATAGGAGTAGAAAATATATTATAAGATATAAATTCAATGGAATGTTTGTTGCAGGTCCCTCATATATAAGACGCCATTGATAAATTAAGTCAATCAATAGGCCGTGTGAGATTATTCACCTTCATTAATGCTCTTTTATTTTAGCTGTAAGAAATATTGCTTTAACATTTGTCCTCTGTTCTTCTGTATTTTATATTTCAGATTACTTTAAGAGTAATAAGGTCCAACTGAAGATATTATTTAACATTAATTTAAACCGTATTTCTCTCACATTTTATTTGTCTTTTTGCTATTCTATTCATATATATATATATATATATATATATATATATATATATATATATATATATATAATGTATTTAGGCAGCATGTTTTCATTTAGTCATTGTTGAACAGCACAGAGTGTTTCTGCTTAAGCGACGTTTTTTTGTAATTCATTCACTAGATATATGAAGTTGCAAATTTACCGTAACAGAGAGAAAAATATATAATATGCTCACAATAGATACATATATCACTTTAGCATGATAATAATGCGTGTTCTATCGTAGAATTTTCGGTCAGTTTCAGTTTGAATAATTATACTATTCATGTTTTCAAATAATACAATATAATATTTTAGTAAATGATTAATCGGCCCATTAACATGATTTTCGAATTACGATTTATCGATGTTATACATAAAATAATATCCATGTAATTATATAGTAATCAGAGGCAAGTTAACTAGATTTATTGTTTGCCGGTTCCACATCAGTGAAGTGAAAACTCCGCCCATAATGTATTTTGAACTAACAGTTATGGCGCCTTGCTAAAATGCAACCATTTGGGACTGAATTTGATGCAACAAGATTTAAGCACAAATGCAATGTCTTACATTCCGAGTGATTTGATTTACTTTATTAATTTGTACTTAAAGTCAGTGTCAAAGGAAAATATCATTCTATCTTTCCGTTTCTCCGTTGACGAAGTGTAAGGTAAATCGCGCCCAAGTCGAAACAAATAATAATGTTTTTGATATTTAATGCATGGTTACATATATGGATCTATTCCTGCTTTAGAGAATGCATATTTTCTCGATATAAATTACTAGTCAATTTATTACGTATATATATATATATATATATATATATATATATATATATATATATATATATATTGACTAAAATCATTAATCCCTATGTGACTGTGTCTCTGATAGTATAATAGTATATTAATGTCAACCTACGAATAAGAATACGTATGTGTGTAAATTATGTGATCCCCCACATCAAGGAGTAAAATCCGTAAAAACCTTCCAACGATCAATATATTTAACTACAATAATGTCGGTGACAGAAAAGAAACACAGTGAATGTTAAGGGGCGTACATTCCAAGAAAACGTAGCACCAACTACAGCCTCCAGCGAAAGAGTTTAATAAATTAAATCGATACGGTCGGAGAAAAACAACTTTTAATAGTGATCACTTTTCACAAGCGATTGAAAAAAACTGGTTAATACTCCATGTTCTTTAACATCTGACATTGCATTCACATTTCTTACGCAATAGGGTTCAAGTTCAACATTATCTCCAAAAAGTACTTAACGAGAACCATAATTTTAGATATATTTACAATAGTAAAATAAACATTCAATCGTCCCTTAATGAAATTAGCAGCATTACTTTGATTAAGGATACTTGGGCAACTACTAAACATAATACTCCTATTCTGCGTTTGACAGGAACAGCCATTAATATGCTGGGTTACGGATTATGATTGCAGCCGTTATTAAATGGCCTATAGTTTTCACAAGGACTAGGTGGGGCATAATTTCATTTAACTCAAACATAATCCTAAACGAAAGATTAGAGGAAAATATTATAAAACATAATTCAGCTTAATTTAGAAAAATACATAAACAATTTAAGCTTAGACTATTCGGGCGAATTAAATGAATTATATTCTTAAAAATTAGCGTGTAAAAACAAAAACTGTTTGTCAGCCTTCCAAACTTGCCAATTGATATTTGTTCAAAAATATGTCCAGTTACTAAAACCATTTGAAAACAATCACCAAAAAAGCATGTAATACGACCTCAATTAGATCAATGATAATGCCGACAATTCTACCGCTAGAATTACTTCTGTCAAGAGCTGTGTAATTCATTTCTTATTTCTGATGTAAGTAGCATTTCTTTCACCACTGTTGAAGAATTCAGCCAATCAATGTTATCAAGTTCTTACTTGGAAAATCAGGAGAAAACGTGTGTGTGTGTCTACGATTCTAGATCCAAAAATTAAATATACATGAAAGAAACATAACATGGAAACACAATTAGAATTAGATTTAACATCTACCTGAATATATTCTAGTGAATTAGAATCACGATACATTTCTTCAAGCTATGCTGAGTGTCAAGTATATCAAAATGAAAGTAAAAATCTATCTATTCATAGCTTGTTAAATAAATTTGCTTCAAGTCACAACTCCAAAATAAAAGCAGGTAGGAATTAAATTCCATCTGAAAATAGCAACTACGAGCAGAACATAAATTTTCGAAATAAAATATAAACTCAAAAGGACTTATTTTGTTTAATCATGAGTACACAAAACAACTTGATATCGGTGTAGCTATACAACTACTCGCAATATTCGTTTACAAAGGCAAACGAGACCTTGCCTCTGCCGAGTAAACTGGTTTAAAAATATTAAATCACACCACCTTTATTCGTGGAGATTTTGAGCCTATTTAGTACAGGTGTAAAACATCTGAGTACATGTGCCATAACAATAGACCCCCTCGTAAATTTCTCTGACTTAAGAGTATTCACTTTTAATTAATCATGTGACTATGATAGCATAGTAGGAACTAAGAAGGAATAGCTAACCAGAAAAGCATTTCCCGTGGAAACAGAACTTCAAATTATAGATATCTACGTAAGCATTTGAATGTGCACCTTGTAGTTTGTAATTATTATTGTCAAGTTCTGTAATAAAATTAATTTACAAATTGAAAATTTCACTTTGCATTTTGCAATATCATGTCATCATCATGTACTGTCTTTCGTGTCCGGAGACGACTTCCTGTGAACCATCACTCTCCACTTGCCACGGTAGCGACTGAAGGCCTGCTAGCTTCCAGTTGCTAACTGTCCTTTAGATTTCGTTTGACGGTGTCACGAAACCTGAGCTTAAATCTGCCTATGCCTCGAACCCCATCCTCCAGTTGTGAAAATAGTGTCTGTTTTGGTAGTCGGGTGTTCTCCCGTCTGTTTACGTGCCCGGCCCATCTCAGCTTTTTCCGGATTAGCAGGTCATACATTCTTGGGAGGTCGGCTTGTGATAGGATCTCCCTGTTGCTTACAAAGTCATACCACTTGATATTTAAAATCTTCCGGGGGTGTCTCATCAGATAGCTGTTGAGTTTGCGGGCTACCAGTTGTAAACTGGCCAAGTTTCTGCACCGTATAAGAGTTACGAGAGGGACATGGCTGGTACACCAAGCATTTAGTTCTGAAAATCAGGTATTTATTTTGCAAGACCTTCTGTTAGAGTTGTCCATACGATATAGAGGCGTTAGCCATTCTTGTAGAAATCTTCTCGTCCATTTTGTTGTTGTTGATGACTGTGGTCCCTCACATCGTAAAGCTCCTGGTCTTGAATCTTAATTGGCTGGCTTGTTGCTGGTGTTCCAGGGGATTGTTGGTACATCATTTCGGTTTCCCTGATGTTAATCTTCAATCCGAAGGCCTTGGCTGATCCTGCGAAGCGAGCTATTATGTCCTGAGCATCCTCGTGGCTATGCGCTACAAATGCGGTGTCATCAGCAAACATTATTTCCCGTACGAGTATCTTTGTTATTCTATTTGCGGATTTGTATGCATTGACAGTAAAAAGGTCTGCTCCCGGCCTAGATCGTATAAAAACGCATTGTCACAATTTCTAAAGGCATGCCGAAGCACAATATACAAGTATAGTGAGAAGAGGGTTGGTGCGAGGCGCAGCCTTGTCTGACACCATTCTGCAGGTCGAACGGATCAGAGAGCTCGACCTTCAGCTTCACTGTGGCTTTCATGCCTGAATGAAGGGCTCTGATAAGGCTGCTTTAGTGTGCAGGAAAGCCAAGCTTCAACAAGACTTCTCAAAGAGTGCTTCGATCCACCTTGTCGAAAGCCTTCGTAAAATCCACAAAAATCATGTACAGCTCCATCTTTTGCTTCACACACTTTTCCTGGATCTGTTTGAGTTAGAATATCATATCCGCTTTGCCTCTGATTGCACGGAACACACATTTTGCCTCAGGTAGCGAGTTTTCAGCGTGCGCTGTAAGCCTTTTCAGGAGAACACGAGCGATGATTTTCCCAGGGACTGAGAGCAGTGATACACCCCTTTAGCTGTTGTTAGCGCACAGCCTGCGATCTTCCTTTTTGAATATGGTCACTTGCTGTGCGTCTTTCCAATCTTGAGCGGCAGGTGCAGTGGTCCAGGCACCCTGTATGATTGTGCAGAGAGTGCTAAGTAGTTTTTGTCTTCCTCGCCTGATGATCTCAGGGAATATGCCGTCAGATCAAGCTGATTTGCCATACTATAACATCTGCACTGATTTGCAGATTTCATCTGAGTCAAGGCATCTGTCCCGCCAGTGCTGTGACGGGAAGTGCTCCAGGTTGATTATTGCTCGTTCGTCAATGTCTGGCGTCTCGCTTACCCATGTTTTAAAATGCTCAGTATATGGTTTAGAAGATCGTGTTTGTCAGTGAGGAGAGTGGAATTCTCACTTGCAAGTAGTTGATAGGGATGGCTCACATTTGGGCCCCAGACTGCGTTCATAGTCTCATAGAACCCCTTCAGTGGTGTCAGCCAGAATCTGTAGTTCAGCAGTCTTAGCCATCCACAAACTGTTCTTAAGTTCCCTACATCTTCTCTGGAGCTTGCTGTTTGCCTTAGTGTACTTTGCTTTTATGGATCTAGTGTTCTTGTACAATATTGAACTTCTTGAAGCGTTTCTCTGGTTGATTAGTTGCTTGATTTCTTCGCAGTTCTCATGGCGTTTCCTGACCAGCCCAAGACACTCATTGGATGTTTTATAAACAGTTTCTTTGAAGGACAGCCAATCTGAGTTTACATCTCCGGTTGATTCAGCAAGTCTCTCATTGAGAGCATTCACTAGCTCTTCTCTTACATTTTGACGTTTCAAGATGTTGACATCCAGTTTCTTAGGAGGGTGGTTCTTTATCTTTATTTAGCTTCTGAGTTTGAATCTCGCTTGTGTCCGGATTATAACATGGTCAGTACTTCAGTTTGCTCCCCTCATTGCTCTCGTGTCCAGGATATCTGGGAGGTCACGAATTATGAAAGTCAATGAGGTGCCAATGTTTACTTCTAGGGAGCATCCAGGAGTTCCTGTGAAAAGGTTTGTGTTTAAAGAAGGTGTTGGTAATGCAAAGCTGATACTCAGTGCTAAGTGAAAGGAGGAGCTCCCCATTTGATTTGATTTTCCCGCGTCCATACTTCCCTAGTGCTCTGGGCCAGGTGATATAATCCTGTCCTACCCTGGCGTTAAAGTCTCCCATGAGGATGATCTTATCCGGTTTTGGTACGGATGCAAGTGTACTGTCTAACTGATAGTAGAATATATCAATAGTTTCCTGAGAGATTGTCATAGTCGGAGCATATATAGCTATCAGGGTACACCAACGGTCTTCTGACAAAGGTAGCCTGAGTGTCATCAGCCTGTCATTTATCGTATGGGGCACTTCTATCAGTTTTGTCACTAGCTTGTTTTTGATGGCTAGTCGTACACGGACTCCCTTCTCTGACTAGAGACGTGTCGCTCCAGTAAATGGTGTAGCCGGACTGTCTAATGGACCCGCTCTCTTTGAACATGACTTCACTCAGGGTAGAAATATCGATGTAATATTAATCTAATTCGCACGATATAATCGCACTTCTTCTTTCTGGTCTTGCCGAATCAGACCTGTCAAGCATCGTTCGTAATGTTCAACGATGCAAACTTGAAGTTGGGTGTATTGTGGGCCTTATTATCATGGGCAACGCCCTGCCAGTATGAGTTCTTTTTATGTTTACGTTTCATGGTTCGTAAGGAATTTGCTGACAAGATAGTTTAAGGATGAAGTGGGTTTTGTCAGTTTCCATTTCACCCCTCTCCTCTAATGAGGTACGCCAGACTTGTAAGGATTGCCCAAGACGAGTCGGCAGCTCAGTGACTAGCAAGAGTGAGTGTAACTAACGTTCTCAAACTGCCTTAACAGAGCGTCACAGTTTCTGGTTTTTCTATCTGAGTTGAGCTTTCAATAGATCCCTGCATAGTTAGCCTGAAGTTCAGTTTCCAGTGGCGTCCGCCTGGATGCCAACACAGAGTCTTGAGTGACAGCTTCACTTCCGTACATTTGTCAACCCCTTGGTTGATCGGTTCCGCAGTGGTGGCTGATGACAGGCCAAGAGATGCACTGGATTGTGTTATGGATCCGATCGCGCGCACACACACGTATATACACATGCATATGTATATGCGTATACCCGCAAGCACCTATATTCATAAACACACAGAAAAGCACATCCGTATCCATGCACCAACCAGCATACGCCTATGTACAAATAAATACATAAACACATATACACATCCTAACAGCCTCCATGAACCCGCATAGATGCACAGATTCACATATGCACATGTATATTTACAAACACTCACCCAACAACATATACATCCACAGATCCAGGGAAACTCCCTATTATAAACATTTAGTTATAAACAATCACACATCCCATTTGACCGGTACTTATAGGCACACACACACTAGTATTATAAGTGAATTTTAATTTTTATGTTTAATTTCTAATATTAATAACTACATTCTATTTCAGTATTTAATTTATAGTTTTATCTCCTGATTGTTTTATTTAATGATAGCGTTTTCTCGTTATAAATGTTTATTATATCTACCAAGTTGATCTTAAGGATAGCATACTCAACCATTTTATATTTCTTTCAGACCCCAGCTCAATTTCTGTTTTCTTTTCATTTCATGTTGAATTTACTTATAACGGAACTAGTTGAATTTCAGAGGATCCCCCTCGCTATTCTCTTATATCGCAATTTCTTAAACGTCACTTGCAAAAATTCAGAAAGCGATCACGTTTTTGTTTTAACGGATAATTGAAAAAAAAGTATTTTGGGACGCTGATATTTAAGCTAAACGTCTTCTCAAATCAGTTTGCACTCTAGAGACGAATGCGTGTTCGAGATAAGTGTATTTTAATTTTTATGTTTAATTTCTAATAATTATAACATCATTCTATTTCAGTACTTAATTTATATTTTTATCTCCTGATTGTTTTATTTAATGATAGCGTTTTTCATAAATGGTTATTATATCTACCATGTTGATTGCATGAACAGATTAGGAAATTGTATTCATTGTTAATTCGTCAGAGGTAAATCTGTCACCATACGTTCCCTTTAAAAACACGCCAGTTGGACTTTTATTAAGTACAATACTTAATAGATTTTTTTAAAGGAGAGTAGAGAACGTTTTTTGGAAGCGTTGTCGGCAGCTCACGTTTCTCTCGCTTCTCTTTATTTGTCACTCAGTCCTCATTTTTTTATGAGTGCTTTTTTTCTGACAAAGGGAGAAGAAATTGCTGTATTCTAGGTTGGCAGTATTTTGCGTGAACAGTCGACAGAGATGGCGGGCATTTTCTGTTCTATGTCTGTCCTTGTAGCCATGTCACTAGTAAGGATGCTGGAGGTAAACGTTGTATCTGGGCTGACGTTATCCTAGTCAGGGACGCGAACCTTGGATTAACCACTAAGGAGGCTGTCCTATCAGCAGGCGCAAAATACTAGGGCTGTTGTATTGCCATTTGGTGAATGGATTCCGGACAATGCAGTAGTCTCTGGTGGTGCCTCTCGATGCCATACTAGTGGGTAATTGTAACGGCTTAACCTTATCATGTGCTACAAAAAATCTTCGTTACTTTCTCTCTTTGTTTCCCCTCTCTGTCCTGCTCTAAGCAAGTCTGACGACCTAGTACACAAACTCCAAAATTCCATCATGACAAGTTTCAATAACAAATTCACGATTAAACTCGGATCTTAAACTTCCAACGGAGACCCCCACTACCATGTATCCTTCTCCAACATCAGGGGTCTACGTTCTAAACTTCCAGAGGTTAAAGCCCAATTACAGGAGACTAAACCAGACCTTTTGTTTTCAAGCGAAACTGGAATTGGACAGACTATTTCCATAAATGAGTTCGTAATTAAAGGATACTCTAACCTAACTTCCAAATCTGACCCCTAAGATCGCAATGGGCATGGGATATGTGCCTATATAAAAGATGACTTTCCATGTGGTAGGGCATCTCCAGAAAAGATCCTAACTTACCCTATATGTGCTTCCGAGTAGCACTAGCTCACACTATGGCATGTATATTTACTCTCTATCGCCCCCATAACAGCTGAGTTACTATCTTTAAAAGCATATCTGAGAAAATTGACCAATTCTATAAGAATATCCTTCAGCTAACATTCACGTATGTGGAGACTTCAATGTTCACAATGTGGAATGGTTGACCCACTCAAACAAGACCGATGATGAGGGAAGGTTCTGTCATGATTTCTCCATTGCTTATGACCTCACTCAGATTGTTCACGAACCCACCCATGTGCCCGACAATGACGGTCAGTATGCAATTCTCCTAGACCTTTTTCTCACAACTTGCCCTGAACTATGTTCAATTTCCGTTCTGTCTCCTCTTAGATCTTCCGACAACTCAGTTGTATCAATTAAGATAAAAATGAAATGTAATAAGTCCTCAGACATACCTCTCCATCGTACAGTATATCGATACACTATGCCTGACTGGGATAGTTTCCGACATTTATATCAGATCTTCCTCTGCGTTCCATGTTTAAAAAGGATGTGCCGTCTATAGTATCAGACCTGACAGAATGGTTAATTGTAGGTATAGATAATTTCATATCCTCGAAAAAGTTCCAGCAAAAACCTAACAGCCAGCCATGGTTTTCTCCAGAATGTGCTGCTGCTATTGCGCACAGAAATCACTTTTTCCACTGCTTCCAACGTAATAGATGTATGGAAACTAAAGCCACTTTCAGGACTGCTATCAACGATTGTAAGAAAGTAATAAAGAACGCAAGAGAGGTAATGCTCAGTCCGTCAAGTCCAAAGTAGCTGGGCAGCGGCTTGGTTCCCACCAGTTTTTGGCAAATTGCAAACAGAATCCTGAACAGAAGCGTGTGCTCTATCCCGACTATCATCAATGGACGTGAGTTAATCTCGTCAGCATCAGACAAAGCCAAACTCTTTTACAAGAACTTTGCAGCCAATTCTACCCTTTGCGACCAAGGCCGCCAACCCCCAATATTTCCTCCTGTATCAAAAAACACACTATGTGATATACAAATAGTTGTATTTTATGTTGCCAATCTAATCAAACACCTTGATTCCAGTAAAGCAACCGGCCCTGACGGTATTCCAATTATAGTACTCAAAAAATTTCAACCAGAACTAGCAACCATACTTACAAAACTGTTTAAACTGTGTCTTAAGGAGAATTGCTTCCCATCACCCTGGTAAATCTCATCAGTATGCCCTGTATTTAAGAATTCAGGTGATCGTTCATGCCCCTCTCAGTACAGGCCAATAAGTCTCCTGTGCGTCATGAGTAAGTTGCTGGAATCTGTGTTAAATACAGAAGTAATCAACCACCTCAGCAAAAATAACCTTCTTAGTGACACACAATTTGGTTTCCGTTCTTCTAAATCTACAGCAGATGTGCTTAGAGTTATATCTCATAGGATTAGCGAATCTCTCGACAGAGGCAACCTTTCTAGGGCAATTGCTCTTGACATATCAAAGGCCTTTGATAGGGTATGACATAAAGGTTTACTTCGCAAGTTCTCCAGCTATAGTATAGCTAGAAATGTCTTCTCAATCATTAAATCATTTCTCTCTGATAGGTTCATAAAAGCAGTAGTTGATGGGCAAAAATCAGAAGCTCACAGAATAAATACTGGAGTCCCTCAGGGGTCCATCCTGGACCCAACTCTTTTCCTGATCTACATTAATGATCTTCCAAATCACATCCTTACATCATTTGTAGACATTTTTGCTGACGACACTACCATCTATGATAGCACATCTAAGACAGCAAACGGCCAAGTTCTCTCCGATTCTCTCTTCTCTGATCTTGATCATGTTGTGCAATGGGGAAAGTAGTGTCTGGTTACTTTTAATGCATCTAAAACCGAGCTTCTATCTTACATCATCAACGTTCTGATCCCCATCTGGCATCAATTAAAATAAATGGCTCTCGTCTTGGGGAGGCCTCAAGTTTTGACAGGCTTCTGGCCTTGACCTTTACTCCTGATCTTAAATGGAATACGTACATCAAATCTGTTGCCAAGGCCGCTGGAAAAAATGGTGGGATCCTTTTATCGATCCGGTAGATATCCCACTTCCGAGGCAATTCTCTATCTATATAAGAGTCAGATACGTCCAAGGATGGAGTACTGTTGCCACATATGGGCAGGAGCTGCTAGAAAAGACTTGTCCTGCCTTGATAGGGTCCAAATTGACTTCGTGGCCGGGTGGGAGATGTCCATTTCTCTTCGCTGCAACCTCTATCTCACAGAAGAGATGTTGCGAATTTGTCTCTGCTTTATCGTCATTTTCATGGAAAGTGTTCGACTGAGCTTTAGTCTATGGTCCCCCTCGCTGAACTTTCACAAGAAACACTAGACTAGCTGAAAACATTATCAATAATTTTTCCCACTCTTTATCTGTGCCTAAACGTAAACATAGATTCCATGATCAAAGCTTCTTTCTTAGAACTGCACGCCTGTGGAATTGTCTTTCGTTTTCCTGCTTTCCAGCTATCTATAATATGGTGGTCTTCAAGTCCAACGTGAACAAGTTTCTGATGAGCCGTTCCACTTAAGTATACAAATTTACCGAACTTCCATTACTATTGATTACTATATTGTCCTTTTGACTAATCCACACTCTTTACCCCTTATCCTTGAGTGCCCGATCGGCCTTGATAAGAGGTGACGCTTATGTAAAAAAACACACACACACAGGCACGCCCACACACAGGCACACACACACACATATATATATATATATATATATATATATATATATATATATATATATATATATATATGCATGATGCTAGTTGAGCCCACAAAAAGGAGGGTTCGTACTCTTTGAAAGTCTTGTTCTTAATCCTTCTGGGAGACTAGCCATCCTCCTCACCAGATAAGTCGCCGGTAACCCGACCATGCGACAGGTAGTACTAGATTACATTGTACCTGTAGCATATGACATGTCCTTACAATAGCAATTGCATGTAATAAAAGATAAAGCAAAAAATAAAAGTCATAAAAGTATCCAGCGAATGTGTGAATGAGTCAAAGATATTTTACGAATACCTTGGCATTTATCCAAAAGAAAATAGAGAATTAATTACTCGTCAGAATGAGTATTATACACGATTACCGATTAATTGACAAGATTACCGCTCAGTCCGATTATTGACACGCCTGACGATTAATTGGTATCACACTATCCGGAGGTTTACGGAAAATATCCTGCCTCCACAGATATTCGCATGATTTTTTTCGTTGTGAATAAGTTATGCCAATTCAATAGACGTCCGACATAAAAGCAGATAACTCGAGATTATTGCATCACATGCGTTCAATGTGTAATACATAGATATGCAAATCGTTTGTAGGACTGTGTGATGTATATCCATTATAAGTGAATTTCCACGTAAATGACAACCTAAAGCTAGTATTGTAAATTATGGACTAAATAGAGACTAGATTTTGATCGTCGCCGTAGGTCCATGAACTCTTTCTGGATGCGAATACTACGTATGGGACAACGACATCAGACTAAATTTATAAACACTTATTTAGGCTAGTGTCTCCAACGATCGGTCGATCACATTTTTATGATAATTTCTACATGCAGTATGTATTATTATATTGATATAACCATAAACATATGAACGTTGTGGAATACGTTATACTCCATGTATATAATGAGACAATTCATGCGTAAAGACTGAATGTTAAAGTAGGTCCTCAATATGAAAAATATAAAATGTCATAGTTTTACAAGTTGTAAATATGTCTATCATGTTTTATCATTTTATTTACCCACTAACAAGTATAACGCGATGATGAAATACGTAAACTATACACTCCTAGTGAAATGAATAAAAACGTAGGCATTATGATACAAACATGAAAAACATATTTAAATTACGAGCGTCTAGGGAAAACGGAATGTCGTCAATAATGATTTAATCTAATATTTTTCTAACAAAAAAGTCACCAATGAACAGAATTGACAAAAAAAAACGAATTACAAGAGGAAAAGTAAGAAAAACACTTAGAAAGGTCGCAGATTAATATGTCCGACAAAAGAATGCATCAATCTCAATGAAAATGTTTTTTTTTTATTGTCAATTGTGTAAATCGATATCTTGATTGTTTCGCTTGTATCAGAACACAATGCTGTCTACAAATGATTATTGTGATGATCTTTCAAACCTCGGTTCTTTTATTTTCACAACAATTCATTTTCTTTACGTATAAAATGTATTAATACAAAAAATGTGAATATGAATAAAGAAGATAAAGAAAACCTCATGTAATGTAAATGAATATTTCAGTTATGATAAATGACTCAGTGCTAAAACACAATTATATATAGATATGTGCATATATATATATATATATAATGTTTGTATAATAAACAGATTATACACCAGCTCTGTCCTCGATTGAGCACCCTTAAATAATCTCGCAAGTTTCTTTCGATTTGCATACAAGAAAACCATCTATACAATAGTATATATATATAGCTATATTTCTACGTGCAATATATTACACTTAATTTTATGCGCGTAAAATAGTTACATAATTATTTAAAAATAAAATAATAATTACAAATAACACGTTCCAAAATGTGATGCGACTAAAGTAAAAACAAAGGGCAGATAACTTCTCTCTTTAAAACCACCCGGAGAGTGAAACGTAAAAAGAAAATATACCACAGGATGGCTTATAAAAACAGAAATCGGCGATCTCTATTAGGTTTTA
>NC_136489.1:83975187-84002687 GCF_053919585.1 Euprymna scolopes
TACATATATATATATATATATATATATATCAATTTGGACAAGTATCATTGGCTTCATGTGTGCATAATGCTTTTATTGTAAATAATTTTAGAGGAACAGGTTGATAAGAGCATATTTAGTTTTGATTTTTTAAAAATACTAGCATTTAGGCCCGGCGTTGCCCGGGTGTTTGGAGGTGTATTCTGAGCAGAAAAAAAGTGGTCAATTTTTTTTTTAATTTAACCCCTATTATGACAACTTAAAATTTATTGTTTTAGACCCAAATTGAGTTATTAAGTTAAATCCTAGTCCAATGAACCTATATCAAAAAGTTTAAGTGTTTAGACCCCAGATTTTCGGAGGAGTGTGGTAAAGTTCTCAAAGGTCAAATTGTTGAACTTTGACCCCTTACTCGACAAATTTATGACCGAAAACCGATCACATCTATTTTACCAAATCTCAGTACCCTGCATATAAAATTTCGAGTCTGTAGACTTAAAATAATAGAGTTATTGCGTAGGGAAATGTACACACACAGGCACACAAATACACATATACAAACAGACAGCAGACACTTTCACTTTTATAGATATATAGATAATGGCTTAAGTGACTTATTTCTCTAAATTGCGGTATGGCATAAACATATATGGATATGCTTGACCGTACAGTACGAATTGGCGTAACCGAAATTGCGTATCATTATAAAAAAACGTGAAAGAAAATAGAAAAGTTATTGGTTGTGAGCATTTAGACCTTAATGACATGCTATCTAGATTCAGTGACTTGTTTCTCTCAAAATATCCCGGTAACACACATGATTAGCAAAATCAAATAGAGAGCGCAACATAATGTTCGTATATTCAAATGTTATACTTTATTTCACACAATATAAAAATACTTCAAAGAAACATGTAAACAATGGCTCACGTATATTTTTTTTTTTTTACGGACTATTATCCTTATCTTTCTTTGATGTTTTTTTCACGACGTTTCGGCTAGCTATTCTTCTGGTCTTCGTAAAGTGGTAACAGCAACGGGATCGGGACTCCGAATCTCCTTACTGCATTCTCAATCATTGCTGCCATCCATAGCTGTTGTCGTCTCACCAGGTTTCGGCCAAGTAAGCCTCTGGCCAGCTTTGGGTAAGAGTGAAACCGCCATCTTCAGACAATTCTCATCTGGAAGAGTAGAGATACAAAGTTTCACACGACTGCGCCAAGGGCCACGAAAGGCAACTAAGGTTGAATATTTTGTCCTAAAAAACACGTTTATTTATTATCTGATCTTCCATGCTCGAGTCTGTACCATATATATATATATATATATATATATATATATATATATATATATATATATATATATATATATATATAATTTAATTGGAATCCACTATTGAGATGAGTATTATTTATTAATTTATTTATTGCAGATTATTACCCTCAACTTGCTTATACGTTGTTTCACGACGTTTCAGGCAACTATTCCTCTGGCGCAGTGGATAGAAATGTTGAAGGGCGATCAAGGGTTATAAAGGGCGATTAAGTTTGGATTTTTGGTCTAATACATCCACGTTTATTAACCGCTTACTATGTCTGTGCAGCATGCCCGAGAGTATTCGGCTGATTATTCTGAAAAGTATAACCTCATGGCTTTTCCATACCGCCAAACGTCAATTCACTATTTTTCCGTCCACTCCACTTGTCCTTGAGATGGTTGTTAGCGTAAGGACGATGAACGGGATAAGCAAATTGTGGTTTATCTTTTGTCATCTTCAATCATATCGCGAATGTTAATTATGTCGCCGTTGTCCGTCTACAAAATATCTATTAATTTTTCTAGAGAAAGGAGTATGTTGTATAGTTCCTTATGCAGTATATTCCCGCCGTGCTATGCCGTTACAATGTGTTGGCAATATTAAATAAATTAAATAATATATATATATATATATATATATATATATATGGGGGGTGCGTGTGTGTATATATGCGTGTGTGTATGTGTGGGTGGGGGGTTGGGGGTGTATATATATAATGCATATATTAGCATATATCCATATAATTATCAACCATAATAAATAAAGGCAATATAGTAGTTTCCTGGCTAGGCTATCTGGGAAGCAACATAATAACAAAACAAAAAAACAAAAAACGCAAAGCAAAATTAATTCCAAAGCAACACAACTTGAATAGCATGATACTATATGTACAAATATACGCTAATTTAGGCATATTTTATTGTCTTGAAAAATGTTTCTTTTTAACCAATTGTCATAAAATTTTACCCATAGACAAGTATTATAATCTTCAAAGGCCCTGGGAATTTTTATGTAATTGTGTTCATAGAACCAAAAATATGAGCATTTCAATATTCAAATTGTCTATGAGTATAGATATATACATATATAGATATGACACGTTTTTATTTTAGAATTTTTATAATGCCAAAATACTGGCAACCACTGAGCAGATTTTTTTTTTTTTAAATGGGGTCGTTGGAAAGCTACTGACGTGAAATATGTAGCGGGCTATGTGATATGTGTTTGTAGGGTTGCACGTTGTCGTTTAAAGAAATGGGGATCACTTTTCTTTATAATTTAACCTAAAATGAGCACGTATTTTTGGACGTCTTGGTTATAAAGTGGATGTTTATTTTAGGTTACATTAATATAGAAACATGTCGCCCCACATTTAAAAATATAATTTCTTCATATCTTCTACACTAAAAAAATCCTAATTTTTTTGCCGGTAACGTTCGTTCTCAGCACACCGGACTAAATTTAATAGTGGGAAATTGAAAGGATTTTGTGAGGGTGGAAAGATACTGCACCTTAACAAATATTTCAATCAATGTAATTTATTTTTCTTAGTTTTTAATATGAATTACAAAATATCCGATATTTCCCCAAAGCCTTAATAGAGGTGGAGACTGACACTTGCTGCTATGGTTTCGAATGAGCTGTCATAGCTCCAAGAGGAGACTTGATTCCAAATACTTCTCATATGTTATATTTCCCCCCTTTTGGAAATAGGGTACAATTATGAATATTTCCGGTAGCAAATACGCCGTATACACTCTGAAATTTACTTTATGTATAAAAACCAGATGGGAAATACAACATATGAGAACTATTTAGAATCAAGTCTCCGCTGTCTCTCATCCTCATACGCCTTCTTACACACCACCCCACGGCCGCCAGCATCATACTCATCATAACTAGCGTGCTTATTCCCGCTCCAAACGGCATGACGCTAAAGTTAAACAATCCCACAAGACATGCAAAGGGCATCTTCTACTGATCATCTGAATCGAAGGCTACATGCTAGTAACCTGATCACAACTCCACGGTGGTAAACCTCCTCGCTCTAACTAACAAACCAGTGTGTCGCCCATCAGGGGTAATGTAACCGCTAACACTTATGTAGTAGCATTCAGCTTACGGAAATCCACACAGAATCTGTGGCCCTCATCATTCTTCACGATTACCACGGAGAAACTCCACGGGGAGGCGGAGCGTTCAATGATGTCAACCTCCAACATGTCGGACACCGCTTCCTCAACAAATTTTCTTTCATGAGTTTGGTTCGGTAGGGTTTTACTTTTATATGCGCGTGGTCTCGCATATAAATTCTCATTGTAATTGTATTGGTACATCCTTACTCCCGATCGCTAGGCGATCATATCTCGATTGCGGTCTAGCAATTTTATAACATCCTGTTGGTATTTAGGTGGTGCTATCATTCCTCGGGTTTTACTTCTGTTGATTCTCTCGGTTTTTAATTCTTTGGACTCTCTCAACAGGGCAGGTTCGACCAACCTGAGTTCATACTTTGACTCACACGGTTTTTTTTTGGAGGGGAAATAGTTCGCTAGTAGTACCAGGAAAGGTCCACTCACCATGGCGTCACTGACCAACACTTCCAAGTATAGTATGGAGGTGACCTGCTAACACTCTGGGCTTCTATCTCCTCATCCCTGAATCCTTCTTGTAGTGGGCACTACCGTTCGAGGAGGAATGTCCGAATCATCTAGTTTCAGCACAGGGAGATGATCCGGTTGTCTTCGGCAACTTAGTGGGGACGTTACGTTATACCCACATCTCTCCCTTTCTCTCTCAAACACACACTCTCTCTCTCTCTCTATATATATATATATATACATACATATATATATATATAGAGAGAGAGAGAGAGAGAGAGAGAGGGAGAGACAGAAAAACACATACACACAGATGTTATTTGTTTTTGTTTTGCGATACTTGTTCGAAAGAGTAATTTTACCTAAATGCGAGTTGAGAATAATTTTCCCTTTGACCAGCATGGTGCTCCCAAATGGCCAGCGGCATATGCATTATTTTATATGTGGATAATTATATTTTATAAATTATATTTTTTAAATTGTATATATATATATATATATATATATATATATATATATATATATATTTATATATATACAATTTTAAACATATAATTTATAAAATATAATTATATATTTTTATATATATATATTTAAATATATATATAATTTCATTTATATATATGTAATTTCATTTATATATATTTATATATATGTATATATATATGTATATATATATATATATATATATATATATATTATTTACTTCATTCTCCTACATTTACAGTGATCTTAAGTTAATCTTAGCGTGCATGTAATTCGTTCTCATAAAGAAACATCCATACTTGTTATGTATAAATATATAACTTAACGGCTATATCTGATTTTTCTCATGTCTGCCACTCCAATTAGGAACACAAATCATCATGACGCTTTTTATATAATAATTCACAGCGGATTTTTTTCTCTTTTATTAATTCTACTTCTCGAACAGATCAATATATCTTACTGATTCGTAAAGAATTCAAGTAAACCTGATTTACAAACTACAGGTTTATTCGTTATTTCTTGTATATTTGCATATATATATATATATATATATATATATATATATATATATATATATATATATATATATATATATATATATATATATATATACGTGTCTATGTATATATTTAATGTATATTTAGGATTAGAAGCGTTACGAGCAACAGGTTTGCATGATGTGCACAACGGTTATTCTTAGAAACATTCTTTTCCATCGTATAAGTCGAGAAATTGTTGTTAATATATTAATAAAACAAGTCAACAATAATGCATTCATAAATTAATGGTAGCGATATGGATATAACATAGATGTGTATGAAAATAAGTTACGGGATATTAAATGTGTAATATAAGGTTTACGCGTAATTTTTTAAAACTTGCTTCTTCTTATTCAAATAAAAAGGTTTGGTATGCGTGTTCGTGTGTGTGCATGGCTGCTATTCATCATATATCAATATTACATACGAATAGTTTACACATGCATTATTTTATATGCCTTGATTGGTTTTTAGCAAGCTGCGAATTAAAACCTCGCTTATAAAGACAGAAGAAGACAAACACTGCGACATTTTATAAAAAGGAATAAAAAAACGAAAGAACATAGAAAGGTTACCATACACAAATCCGTTTCAATAGAAATAAAATATAGAAAAACGTGGAAAAACACACACTGAGATAAAGTCAGTGTTCGGGATCATAAAGATAATATTTTTAAGGAAATATAAAATATTGGAAAATTAAATAAAAAAAGGCAAAATTAAAATGAAAAAATAGACTAAAGTTTAAGAAAAATGTTTTATTCTGACTTACAAATGTATTGTTTGGATCTTATAAAATGAGTTTTACATGTACGCACGCAATTCTTATGCGAAGCTTGATAACCGAAGCTACGGTTTTGATTTTGTCAATTATGGTTGTTAAAAATTGCTTTTCAAAAATGCAATGTTTCTTTGTCTGTTCTGTTAGAATCAGTTATTTTTTGATGAGGATAGAATGTGCATGTTTTGTAAATCTGGTAATCATTACATTTAAGAAAATTATATTTTTTATGTGGAAATAATGTTTATCCCATTGTTTTTTTACCAAATTTTATCAGTTTTTATAACTGAATTGTTGGGAATGTTTGTTTCCTACGTATGTGTAATATTATTTCAAAAGCCGGTTTCTGTTTTAATGCAATGTATGTTAACAGAAGTTAACAGAACAATTAATTAAGTATAAAAACTGTATTGGGGAGCATATTAAATTTGAAAAATAATCGTCAACGTATGCGATTCGAAATTTAAAGGCTTATATGAAAGTAGCTATCTGCATAGACAGTAAAAAATCACCTTATTTCGAGGATGTTTAACGAGACATAAAAAGGATTGATTTTCTAAAATTTAGCGATCGATTGTATGGAGTAGCTTAAACGCGCTGTTTATGTAGAAAATAACACATATTTTCCGTAGAATATGTGTATCGAAGCTAGTTTCCGATACTATCTTAAGGTACATAAAGGAATATTCCCTACCAAAGTCTAAGAGCCGGGCGCATATAATGGAAAGTATAGCGAGTATGGGCTAAATGGGCTAAAATAAAGAGCTGCCAGGGTGTAATGAATCTATAACCAAGTCGAAGTTCAAAAGAGAAATTGAAACATGAGAAATGGCCCAAGCGAGATAGCGTTACCTTAGCAATTTATATTACAAAGTTTTTTGATTTTTTAGCGCTCTAATAGGTATATTGCGAAGGACCACGGATTCTCTTCCAAAATGGAGGTAAAGAGTTTTGCTCTAAAGTGCTTTACTCTCTAGCGCAAATGACCTCCGGCGTCATTGTTATAATTGAGTAAAGTGTGCCGATTTTCCAACACTCTGTGCTGGCTTTTCTGAGAATAAAGAGTTTGAATGTGCGAGCCAATCAGTATAGTAATACAGTCATCTAGTAATTGAGGTGGTGACCACAAAAATATTGTAAGTAGTTTTTTTTGTTTTTCTACCCTTACGAAATGAGAACGAATGATCATTAGTGATTGATGCTGTTAATGTTCTCTGAGAGGTATGAGGGACCTAAAAACTATAATACCCTATATAGAGAAAGGATAAGAAGAGCAATCAGTCGAGGTGTCGTTTAATTGTGCGGTTATGTGAAACGGACCTCTTATTTACAAAAGGGTGCCTGTAAGTAGAGCCGACACCGATCATAAAGTAATGTGACCCACAATAATAAAATGTAGTGTAGCTTGAAAAAGCTTATAGTATATATAAAAAAGTTACCATCGATAGCTCATAACTGACCGAGGAATACATAAATACGTAAAATGATAGGGATAAGTTTTGATATTTTATCATCGCTCTAAGGGGACGTTAAGATACAAATATAGCATGTATGCCTTATGAATAAGAGGAAGGACTAGAATAGAAAAAAAAACGTTTACATCTATGCATTTTCTTATAAAATAAAATGTATTTGGTCGCATATGATTTCATTGACGGACATAAATATTTGTAGACTTACACAAGTCAACACGATTGTCACACACTAAGAAATAACACCTTTAAAAAATTGATAACCAGGAAATAAATTAGTTAGAAAAAGTAGTTAGGAAAAAAGTTGGCAAATTAAAAGTCAACAAATGGTATTATCTTTTCTATGATAAGAAAGGATGCAGAAAAAAGAATCAAACTTTGATATAAAAAGAAAAAAACGAAAAGTTCAAAATAGTTTTTAAAATGTTTTGGTAGAATTATATGAAATGAGAGAATTTTGTTATGTAATTTATTGTTTGTTTATATGTAGTAATTATAATAGGGCGTGTTTCTATGCTTTGACAAGGTTAATCTATATCTGAAATTAAATTATGAATTTAAATTAAGAGTTTACTTATTAATCGTGATATATTAGAACTCTCCACGTTGTTTAATTTTGCTTATATTTTCGATAAACGCTTGTTGAAAAGTCTCCGTCCCGTGTTAAGAAAATAGATTTGCCTATTCTTCCTTGTTTGAAGTCCAAAGAAAACCTCTGTTAAATGAAAATAATTTAATTATTGATACAGGTTAACTGTCACATAAAACACCTCCTATAAAAACAAATACATATAATCAGACGATAAATTACATACCAAAACTACATTCCATTTTAGTCAGAGTTCAGTATTGTAATTATAACGAACATATTTGTTCCAAAAGATATGCATTACATCATAGCTTTTTAAATACAGCAACGGCTATATGACGCTATAAAAAACATTACTTGCTTTCACAACGCTATGCGCCCTGCGCTTGGAATTTCCAACGACTTTATCGTTTTGTAACGGAAAAAGATGATACATTTAATTACATCAAACAATATTTACAAATATTTGTAATGATGTTATATTTTATTCATCCAGATGAACACGTTGAGGAACAAATGTAGTTTGTTTATTTTTTATCTATAATTTTGTCTGAATAGTATTTACAATATTCGCATTATATATATATATATATATATATATATATATATATATATATATATATATATATATACATATACATATATATATCCAGCCGAAGATAAAGTTGCTGCTCACAAGAGCCATGGCAGCTAAAAATCCCGGAAGTCCAAGAAACAAGGTTTGTCCTCATTTGGGCTCAACAGTTCGATATATGCGAACTCGGAAATTGAAACCCGGGTGGCTTGCATGCTAGCCGAGACCTCTACAACAAGGGAAACACAACGCAAACAAAAAGTCGATTAACTTACACAGATCAAGCGAACCGCGGCGAAAATCCCACAATGGTATGAACCTACCTCATACCGAACAAGTGACGTGGTCATCGAATCAGCAACAATCAAGCAATAATCAAGCCGACGTCTCACAAGCAAGCCTGTAATACTCCCAAGGATGATACCATCAAACACGCTTATCTAGCAAGCAATGGGCGATAGAAATTTCAGAATATGTGGTAGAACATATAATTACTTCCACAGCCGAACTAACCACAGCTCAAAAGAGCCATGACAGTTAACAAACAGGAAAGCCAAGACTCCAGTTTCGCCCTCATTTACTCACATAAAATTAATATAAGAAAGTATAGATTTATGCGTACACTTTAAGTATTTACTTCAAAAGTGCTCAATACGTAGGTAGAGCTAGTTAGTAATTTATAAAATATATATGGCGATTAAGCTACACTGAATATTCGGCGTTTCATCTACTCTAGTATTCGTCAGGCTTATGCGCGAATTCTGGGGGTGTTTCTCGTTTTTATATGGTCCTCTTCTGTTGAGGATTTTAGTTAGCCAATCAGCTTTCTAGTATCCACCGCACCCCTTCCTATCAGCCAATGGACATGCATTTTATCGAACAAAAGAACTAGGTTAGTGGTTTAAGGCAGATCTTTTCCTTTTATATATATATATATATATATATATATATATATATATATATATATATATATATATATATGTATATGTGTGATCGTTTATGTATAGGCATGTTTATTTAATTTATTTATTTGTTTATTTTCTATTGTTTTTGCTGGTTTTAAAGCTATTTTGTATCGCTATCCTAGAGTAAGTTTTATTTTGTGAACACAGTTATTTGCCATTTCTCTTCTACAGTTTAATAGATTTTGGGGTTCTTTAAAGTACAGGATAGCAAATTTTTCATGAAGGCATAATTTACATGGGTTCGTCTAAATGCCTACACGTAATAGCCTGTCTTATTATTTTCCACTCGACTAACGGCGAATGCCCGCTTGCTTTGATTTCCCAGTATTTATTCGCTAGTGTTGTTTTTGTACGGTGTTTTTTATTGTTGAATATACATTTATGGTCCAAACCTAATACTATGGCCACAAAAGTAAAATTTCATTCTATGCACCTGCTTCCCCAACTGTACTGCCATGCAGAAGTTTAAGTCTTACGTGAACCGGCATCTTGCTGCCCAAATCCCAACATAGTGCCCCAGTAGTTGCTGCCCCTGATAGTAGTCCGCTACACCAAAGTGGCAATGTGCCTTGTTTGGGGTTTAAATGTAGCAAAAAATAGTTTTAAAATCCAATGGGGCTTGACACCCGTTTCAATATAAATCCTTATTTAGTCTGATAGAGTGTTCTCCTTGAATTTAGACTGAACTGAAACATATATTCACATATGTAACCAATTATTGATGTATAATAAACATATATATATATATATATATATATATATATATATATATATATATATACATATATATAGGAAAGTAACTTAGAATTCTAGCGTTTCACTGAGAACTGGTGAAAATATATTGAGCGTTATGTTGCAAACGTAGTTTACGTGAATTTCATGGTTTAGTTGTAATATATATATATATATATATATATATATATATATATATATATATATATATATACTGATAACTTATTGCTACTAACTTTAACCAAATGAAAGACGCTATTTAAAAATAACATACAATAATGGCAAAAAGTTTACATAATGTGCTGTATTATGCTCTTTTAATAGTTATTCCGTGTATATTGAATTTACAATAATATATCAAAACACAAATCATAAAAGTAAATATAAACATTAGATTAGCACGATCTTTATCAGTAAACAATCGTTAATAATTTAGAAATAAAAAAAATAGAAACTAACAATAACCTCATCTACCGCTGTGTTCGAAAAGAAAATGTTATTATAAAGTATTATTTTTTTTAATTTATGCCCACTAATTTGTTCCATCTTTCAATAGCAATCACAAGGAGAAAAATAATTTTGTTAAAATAAATGCGCGGATTTTTTACGAGATAAAAGAAAGCAATATCTAATTATGTAAAAATCTCAAAATATGTTCCGTCATATTCACCACGTTTTTGCCAGATATTCCTGCACTTTCTTTCAATCAGCCAAATGTCATTAAATCCACAATGGTCATTTTAGTAAATCGTATTGAGCAGGGTCGCAAATATTGTTATTTTCACTTCGATGCACATGGCTTCAATGGCGTTACAGCGCCTCTTCTGACAGGAAAATATATTATTCAAATTGAAAACAATATTAGATGGCTCCTGTAAAATAACATCTATTAAAATTTGTAATGAGCAATCAGGTTCGTATTCAGCACCATCACTTTTCTTCAATCAAAATTGTTTTATATTGTACGAAGAATTCTGTGTATAAAAGATGCAACTCATGGTATTTTGGCGTCCATAATTACCCAGACTATTATTCTGATCGACATAATGTCTAAGCTATTATACCTCCTGCCCGAGGAATTAACTAGTCGATTATTTATAAAATATTATAAATTGATTTTTAAACAAAAGGTGTCTAATTCAACTAGTATAACCGATCATATACCCATTGCCAAGGGGCACATAAAAATGAAATAAATATATAAGTAAGATATAAATGTAATACTAAACAAGAAACGTGTCATTAAGTGTTCGTACCAAGGCATTTTTACATTCAATATCAACATTCTTCTATAATAATATGAATAAATATCTGATAACACGATTATTGGTATCATGCACATTATATTTCCAAATGTTATTTTAATTCATGTACAACAGTTTTCTCGATTTGTTTTCAAAGTTCGTATCTAATGCATGTAGCTAATTCCATGTTGTTTAAATATTTTGGAGAGCTTTGTATTTTCTGTGTAAAATAAATTTTTGTATATTCTGTGTAATATTTTAATTATCTGAAACTTAAAGAATTATATATATATATATATATATATATATATATATATATATATATATATATATATATATATATATATACATCCTGATTCTTTGAGGGGTGCACAATATATATAACCCAATAGGGAGGAAATGGCTGAAATTCATGATTAAAAACTTTTAAAATAAAATCAACGTTTAAAATAAAGTCAACGTTTAAAATAAAGTTAACGGGGCGGAGAAAAGATATGGAAAAAAAGGGGGAGTCAGCTGATCGTTTTCGCCCTCGCTTTATTAAAGCTGTATCGAGGTTTTTGTTTTGGAGAATGAAACAGGAATGGGAATCGAAAATATTTACAAATAAAATCAAGTTGCGTTACGTTATGTATGAGGATAATTGGGTGGAAAGCGATTGAAATACAAAAACGTGTTATTACTCGAAGATCCTAGAGATTAATCACGTTCAAACCTAAGAGGCATTCCCTCGGCTTACAGAGGGGAGGCCTTCTCAACCGAACGTGATAGGTCTTTTTTTTACAATTTAACCCCATATTGGCACTTTGTTGTAGGGACTACTATCATTGGCATAGGCATCAGGGGTACTGTGTAGGGAGTTGGGTAGCAAGATGTCGGTTCACGTTACACTTGAACTTCTGCATGTCAGTGCGGTTGGGGAATCAGGGACCCAGCAGAGAATTCCAAAGTCTAGCTGGCCGGGGGAAGAAACTACTGGAGTAGAAGGCTCTCTTATATCTAAGGGTTTCTACTGTAAAGGGGTGGGATTTAGTTGCGTGTCGGGTTTCTCGGGGGTATTTACGTCGAGGGGGTACAAGTGCTTGCAGTTCGTCAGAGCATTCACCGTTAAAGCACTTGTAGAAAATGCAGAGGGAATCAACGTTTCGTCGATGGGACAGGGGCTAAAATTTAGATGACACTTAAGGACCTATCAGATTGGCGACTCTCTTTTGAACCTTCTTAGGAGGGAAAGACTAATTGTAGATGGACCAGTCAAAATATGACAACAGTGCTCCATGCATGGGCGAATAGTGGCCTTATAGGGGTATAAGATATTTTCGGGCTTTAGTATCTTTCTAAAATGGTAGAGAGAACCTACCATCTTCGCAGCTGTCCTGGCGATACTCTCGATGTAATTGTTCGAACTCATGTTTCCTGAGAGCGTTAGGCCAGGAGTTTAAAGAATGTACTTTTGTGATACAGAGTCATTGGCCATTGTTATTGGTGGTAGAGAAGGTTTCTTGTAATTATTGAAGGAAACGAGTTTAGCCTTGGCAGCATTGAATGTGAGCATCCATTTATGGCCCCATTCCACTACAGATCGGGGTTCATCCTCTAGTGCTTCTGCAGTTTCTTTAGGTATGTGTTCATTTGTTTTCCTGTCGTGTCTGTTATAGAGGGGTGTGTCGTCAGCATATATATTCATCTCGCAGGCAATTTTGTCAGGGAGGTCAGTCAGGAATTTTAGGAATAACAGAGGTCCCAGGATTGATCCCTGGGGCACTCCCGCATTTATATCGTATTGTTTGGATGTACGAACGTCGAGGACAACGTGGATTTTTCTCTTATCTACGAAGGATTAAACTATGTCATGTATTTTTCCAGTGATACAATATGATCTGATTTCCCTGAGAAGACCTTCATGCCATCCCCTGTCAACAGCTTTAGATATATCTAGAGCTACCGCCCTACCCTCTCCCGTTTTGTCCAATGACTGGTACGTATGTTCTGAGATTACAGTTAAGATGTCTTCTGTTGAACGGGCTTGTTTAAATCCATATTGTTGGCCAGTCAGAAGTTTAGCATCTGTAAGATGATGGACTACACGTTGCTTAATTATGGGCTCAGATATTTTGGCGAAAAGTGGAAGGAGGCTAATGGGGCGATAATTATATGTGTCAGTTCTTTCGGCAGAATTCTTGAAAACTGGTAGTACAGAAGCAGTTTCCAGCCGGCAGGAAAGAAAGATTCATTAAGGCATTGATTGTAAAGTTTGGAGAGAACGGGAGCTACTTCGGCGAAGCACTTTTTTAATAGCCTCAGCCGAAATGAGATCAGGTCCACATGTTTTTGCAATGTCAAGATTTATTATGATAGCATGCACCTGAGAAGGGGTGATTTTCATGTCTCTAGTGTGGCATCTGTCTGCAAAGGAAAGTCAGGGAGGGGGTGGTCGGTGTGGAGTTGGAGGCACACCGACTGACAAGCATATTAGCCTGGTCAGTTGCAGAGCAAACAACCTCATGATTGTTGCATAGTGGATGAGATTGTTGATTGCCCATTATTTACTACACTATTGGAGATTTTCCAGAAGACGCGGGGTCCTAATTTCTGCGTTTCGATGCGTTTTTTGGTGGTTTCAGAAAATTCTCTCTTAGCTGTCGGTATTTCTTTCTTGCAGTGAATTCTGTCTTCGATATACTTCTGCCTGTTTGAACTGGAGTTATGTCGGTTAAATCTGCGGTACGCATGCTGCCTTTGCGCGATGGCGTCTGCACAAGTAGAAGTAAACCATTGGGGAGAGTGGGGCTTGCTATAAAATTTCCGTGTGGGAACATGTGCTTCAATTGCTGTTTTGTACCATTCAGTGGTCTCATGTGCAACAGGAAGTGAAAATGTATTTTGCCATGGGGCGTCCGTAATAAGATCCCTGATGGCTTCCCAGTCAGCCTTTTTTATAATATCTCGTTGTTTTGAGCAGTGGTTCTTCACTTTTGGCTCTAAAGTTTAGGGCTATTTCAACTATTACCACTGCATGATCGGTGTTCCCAAGTGGGCTGTGGGCATTAGTTACACAGTCATCTGGAACTGTGGTCAGAAACATATCTAGAAGTAATGCGTGTTGTTCTTGCTGGTCTGGGAAACGGGCTGGAAACGTAACCATCTGTGATAGGGAATGTGATATAGAGAAGTTATATGTAGTCATACCAGCTGCGTCTGTGTGAGTAGAAAATCCAAGCCAGTTGCTGTGGTGGACATTGAACTCACCAAATAAATGTATTTGTGCGCTAGTGTCGAGGGAATGTGTTGTATCTATGCTGCCAGAGACTTTGTTTATTAGGGTACAGTCCTGGGTCGAGGGAGAGCGGTAGAGAAATTAAAAGTAGCTAATGTTATGTTGCATGCAACGTTTAAAGCACATAAAGGCTTGGTCGTCCGATTCTAGTTTAGTTTCTCTAGTTAAGGGGAAGGTGTCCCGAATATATGCTCCAAGCCTGTGCATATGTCTGTCAGAGTACTTACGGCAGAGTGTGATATATCCAGGCATGTTAATGTAGTTAGAGGCGATGGAGGAGTGTAGGTTAGTCTCACTGAGTGCTAAGATATCCGGGGTGTTTTTAAGGAGAAATGCTTCGGCATCATTTAAATTAGTTCTCCAAGATCTTTAGACGAAATAATGAGTAAGCACGACCAAGGATTTAAAAAGAATATGTGCTGAAGTTCGCTGCACAAACCGGGGTTTTTAATAGTGTTGTAAGTAATTATAGACGCGTATGTATTGGTAATTACGCCCGTTGTTTCGTATTCCCATTTCTGATTTGGTGTTTTTGAATTTTTCCATTCAATCTTAAAGTTGGTTGATCCACATAGTTCGCACTTCAACTACACTCAAAATTATGAATTGCATTATTATTATTATAAAGGGGGCATCTTTTCGAGATGATGGCATTAACGTTCTCGTAGAGAACACAAAACGGAAATTTGAAGTAAAATAACAATTTGGCACTCTTGAGCTGATTTGCTTTGCAAATTTCTCTCTTAGTCTCCCCCGCCGACATATTCCCTTGACCACTGTACACACATTAACCCTACTCTCGAGTGACATTCGAACCTTCATAAGTGGTAACTTGTTTGAAAAAAAAAGGAAGAAAATTATTTAAATCTATTTCAGAGTATTTTAAATGACACCTACACCATAATATATTATCTCTTGTTTATGTTTCTTTTTAATATGTGCGCAGATAAGGCACATACAATATAGTTAGATGTAATATGCATAAGAAATAAGAATACCGGCAAAGTCATAATATGTCAAATATTTTTTTACGATTTTATTAAAATATGTAGTATTGCTCCCAGTAATTTGATTAACAGATACACACTTCATTTCTATTTAAAAATTTTAAACACAGGCGTACCGAAATTGTTTTGTTTTGATATTTTCCGTTCTGTCATTTATTTTGTTATTAATATCTACGGAATTTTCAAGCTGTATATGATTAAAGACAATGACTGGAATTAGAAATATTTATTCAATTTATTGTAAGAATCCAAGCCAATTATATCTTAGTAACAACTAGAATCTAATTCTGTTGGTAAACAAGCTGAAAGATAATTTTAATATATAAAAAATATGCTATATATCAGGGATTGCTCACGACCAACATTAACCTTGACTTAAAATTTAACAGATTCGAAAACCTAGTTTAACCTATTGGTAAGCTTAGTACATAACGTGAAATTCGGTGGAAATGTTGAAAAATAGTTATGCAACTTCAGTCTAGTATCTAGTGTGATCATGATAAAGCCTTAGACATACTTTTTTCTTCTGTTTTCCTCATAATATGTTGGTATCTATTTAGTATATAATTAATTAAGCTTACGTGATTGTATTATTTCTCAAGTTTGGTCAATAAATTTATGGCTTGCATATTCATCTTGATCGAATCGACCTGTCATACTACAGCATCGAATATTGGACCAGCCATTTTTATAGATATTATATTGTTTTTTAAATCATATTTTCTTGTGTTTTCCACTTGCTAAGGTTACTCATCTCTTATCAATTTAATTAAAATTTTAAACTTTACATTATACAAAGCTACAACAATCAAAATGAAAGTAGCGTAAATTAAAATGAACTTTCGATAAACCTGAATTCCATATTAACTCCAAAAAATTTGATACGCAAAAACAAAAAACATGCATTGCCCTCGAAATAATTAGATTCCATGAAGAAAGCAGTTTTTAGACCTGCACGCCTTTGAAAGTCTCTTCTATTTTTCTAATTTCCAGCAGACTTTTATATGGTCGTATTTAAGTCCAGCATGCACCAGTCCTTGTTTGTGCCGCTCCCTTAAATAATTAAATTTTTCAAATTTTCGCCACAAACGATTACAACGATATTGTCTCATTGACTAATGTACACTTATTAACTCTTATCCTCGAGTGGCGTCAAGGTCATAATAATCGGCGCCTCCTTTTGTAAATACAATTTTGATTTAATAGTTTTATCGACATAATTGTTTTGCTATCTCATTTTTTCTTCTTTTCCTTAATATTTATGAACACAAGTGTTGAAAAAATAATCTTTAACTGATTTATTATAGGGTCAAATGCAAAACGCAGTAAAGCATTTTTATGACAATGACGTTTAAGTTAAGTCAGTAAATCATACATTTTCCTTACGTTATCTTAAATGTTATCTAATTTTAATTTTTGTCTCGCTCTTTATTTTAGTTATTTTCTGTATTTTCTTAACAAAGCACCCTTCACTTTTATCTTGGTCATCCGTATGCTTTCCTTTTTTTTAAATTTATATCATGATCCGTTTCCCGTTTTATTAATTTTACTGTGTGTTGTTACTGTTTGTTCGATACTTCCAATGTATATTTCATAATCTTCTATTCTTTGATTCGTTTATTTTGTTTTTAATATCTATCCAGCTGTTCGTTATGTCATGAGATTTCCAAACAGGAAGATCTCCCCTTCCTGAAGGCAATAACATTATTCTCTCTGCGCTCTTTTATCCAAAAATAAAGACAGCTCTTTTCTGATTGCTAGGATAATTTTTGAATTTCACCGAGTCAACTAAGAAAAAAGAAAACCGTCGGATCTAGTTTTAGAGTTTTCCCAATTTAGAGCACCAATCGATGCATCGCATCCGGCTGATATTCTATTTCGATCCTTCTGAATTCCAGAAATTTCACCAATATAATACATTAGAAAAGTGAGATTCTACCTATCACTTCAAAAGAGACCATTCGGAAATATTATTTAGTGTACGATCGAAAGAACACACATAAGCCCACTCATATATATATATATATATATATATATATATATATATATATATATATATATATATATATATATATATACTCATGAGCAAAAATTGGGCCAGGAGTGAAAGAAGAAAGAAATTGATTTTTCAATATTTTTCCATAAATTTTGGATTATTTCATCGGAAAATTCATATTTTGTAGATCATTATTATAGCATATAATAATAAGTGGAAAGATTAGTCCCAAAAATGGTAAGACAGAATTTTGGCGAGCATATAAAATAAACGAATTGCAGAATTAAAGCATTCCAAAATGAATTACAAGCAGATTTTTTATATTTTCACAAAAGAAAATGTGAACACATCTGTTTCTGTAGTTATGCGAATTGGTCAAACTTTCGAAGTCGAACGTTTAGTGAAAGGGAAATTTGGATCTGGTCGCCCTAGAAGATCCATTATGAAGTACGACCACCGTCTAAAGTGAACTGTTTTGAAGGATCCAAAGAAAACGTATGTTGACCATAACAAATAATTCAAACAGCTGCTGGAAATTCTCTTGTTTGATATACAATATCTAGACGAATGAAAGAAATAGGAGTTGCCCCTAAAGGCGTGCAAAGAAGCCGTTTTTATGAAAGAAGAACATCAATGATAAAAAGAGAGTTTTCTCGTGTTATGGCAAAAACCATGCAGGAATGTTTTCCGGTAAGATAAGATAAAAAATTGTCTTGTTAGAGATGCTCCCGATGCTCCTGAAAGGTGCAATCGTAGAACTTGAGCCCGATTTTTGCCACGTTACATAAAATCGACAGTTAAACACGGGAATGGAGGGATAATGGTATGAGGAACTTTTACTGCAGCAGGAGTTGGGAACTTATTAGATATGAGAAGTCAATCAATGCAAAGTAATACATTCGAATGTTAGAAAAAGGATATATATATGTATATATATGTATATATATATATATATATATATATATATATATATATATATACACATATATGAATATACGGAGTGTTCTAATATGGTTGGCCCCATTTCGTAGATAGATAATTTTGACAATTTTAGTTGGAATGACCTCAACTATTTACAGCTTGTGTAGAAACGTTTTAATGTTTTGTGTGTGAAGTCTGGCATTTATATATTTTCAGGTAAAGAAATGGCGGTCACGTCAACAGAAAAAGGCATTTTGCGTGGTGAAATATGCTCGCACTCAGTCACTAGAAGACTGTGGCGCGTCCCTTCTTCATATTTTTGCAAAGTAGGCACCAACTATAAATCAAATTAGGACTTACCAAACAAATTTACAGAATTTGGTTGCTTATGCATACGTAAGTCGCCAAATGCTTCAAATTGGCTAATTGATCAACTCATAAAAAATGAAGACGGAAGTTTCACTTTTCAGTAGGATGGGGCGCACCATCACAGGACGATCACTGTACGAGCTTACCTCAATGAGATTCTGCCAGTGACATTAATCGATCAAGGAAGTGAAGAAGACGATGTGTTTCTGAAATGACAACCAATATCACCTAACCTTTCTCCGTGTGATTTTTTTCTTCTGGCGTTATCTGACAGGTTTAGTCTTCATACCTCCTCTTCTAGCTAATATTAGTAGAACTGAAACAGAGAATTACAGCTGCAATGGAAAATGTTACCGAAGATATGCTAAAGCGAGTTTGGAACAAACTCGAATACCGACTCGACCTGTGCAGAGACACAGGCGGCACTTTTATTGGACATTTATGAAAATCTATCATAGAACTAGCAAATATGTGTATTTCTCTTTGTAAATTTAATATAACATATTACACTAAACATGAAGTGTATTTAGTTTCATTAAGTTCCATTAAATTTTTAGATGATGGCAATTAGAATGCGGTCAGCTATTTCGGTACACCATGTATGAATATTATATATATATATATATATATATATATATATATATATATATTTAAATGTTATATATATAGGTATATTTAAATGTTATATATAGAGGTATATGATTTTAAGACAAATGTGGTTTTATGATAGATTAATCTGTAAACATCCCGACTAATATATAAGGATAGTAGTGTTAAATGTCATGCGTTTTCTTTAAGCGTATATGCATATATATATATATATATATATATATATATATATACATATATATATATATATATATATATATATATATATATAATGGGCGGAAGTCTCTCGAAAGCGCTTTCAGTTATAATCTCATCAGAAGAATCGATAGCGTAAAAATAATAATACTATGTCGAAAGAGTTCTGATGGGATGTGCCAAAATTTACGGGGACACTAAAATAAAGTTTATTACCGTTTAAAAAAGATTAATATAATAGCACAACGAGGGGGGAAATGGGAGAAAAGATTCACAGGTCCTTAAGAAACACAATGCGTTAGATGTTTATTTCTGCCGGCACAAAGGTTTCCGCACCGCAATAGAAACAGATTCCAAAATCTTTAAATTGTTTCTGGAGTCCGCTCTATGTAGCACCCTGAACCATTCAATTTTATATATATAGCCACATCACGGGTTGTCAACCAAATGCTGACCAATAGCAAAGTCCTAGGCTGCAGAAGGAGGGAGACTACCAGACCCCATTATCCCTTGTCGGATCTTGGATGGAACATGCTGGTTTATACGAGTCAGAAGATGCTAGGATGTTTCGCCAACATTACCAGCATCGCACTGGCATTTGAACTGATATACAATATTGCTTTTTTTGATGTAAGGGAAATTGAAGTTTTCTGATGTAGGTGTTTGTTGGCATTATTTGTTTATTAAATTTTTTTCGACATCTATGATATCTTTTCCTTTGAACTTACTTTTCATTTCACTTTTCTGGACAAGTGAGAATTCTATGTTTTTTTTTAGGCCCTTTGAGTAGTGTGGTCCACAATATGACTTAAAAATTGATTACGTGGTGAAAAGAATAACAAGTAACTGACGCAAAGAGCATTGGGGAATGATAGGGGGAAAGAGAAAGAAAAAATATCTATTTGTTGAAGATTCGGTAATATATATGTGTCACTTATTTGCATAAAAGCAGAAACTTCCACGAAAAGGACAAGTTGGAAGCACGACGACATTTTTCCGGCAGCGTCGAGACAGAGGAGCGGTGTAAAATTACAGTTGAATTTTTTCGTGTTATAGCAAGAGTTTTAACAATTTGTTACTACATTTTATTTTCCTTTTTTTTCGTTCCATATGGATACATTTTATTGAATATTTGTTTCTGCCTAGACATATTAATTATATTGAAGAAGACTTTTAAATAAACTCGTTTTATTTTACCGAGTAATCATAATACGAATATTTTTCACAACACGCTAGAGAACAGATTATGGACTCCGGATGTTGAGATTAGGCAATGATTTAGTACCACCTTTTCGTGAGATGAGATTATTTGTGAGGGATGAAAAAGATAAAATTATAAGCTGTGCTACATATGCCAGACATTGCCAATTTCTTTCCACTTTTGCTAAAGGAAGATTCGGTCGACATTTATCTTGAGATGATTAATGAAGACCAAGATAATACAGGTAAGGTAAAAATTAAACTAGTCACCGCATTCCCTGAGTGGCTTTTTGAAGTATACGAAATGCTACATCGATTCAAGTGGAAAGGTTAATCAGTTGATGCTGGGCGCCAAGGCAATCAAAAATTGGCTGGACAAGCAAAACACTTATGAATAGAACTGGATTATAGTAAAATATATTTTGATAACGGGATCCCAGACGATGCATTTATTGCACTACAACAGCTACCTAACGTGGAGAAGATGAGCGTGTGTAAACTGATACCACCTGCACGGCTTTTGATCAGCAAACGAGTCCGATACACTGGGGCATTTAGCGAGTGCACTGAACAATTAGCTGAGAAATAAAGCTTAGCAAAATACCTTCAAGCCTTCGGTGCTTAAGATGGCAAGGGTTCCACCTCAAGAAAGATTGCACAGAGATCCCTAGAGCCAGAGTAACTTGCTACAATTGTGGATATTTGGCTACATTGCTAGTGGTTGGCCTCCGATTCAGGGAAACTGGCAAGGGAATCTTCAGAGATGCAAGCTACCCCTAAAACAGCATGAGTGCGTAATACGGGACTCTTATGATAATAGATTTGTGATTGATGTTTCAGTAATTACCGACATTGTCGATAATGGTTTCACCACCACTTTAATCAACACACAACCCATAAGTGAATATGGTAGGAGTGGCACAGTGAAAGCAGTTGATGGGAGGGGCATGGAATGTAAAGGAACCGGGCAAGTGAAGATAAAAGTATGTAGAGTAAGAGTGAAAGTGGATGCAATTTAAATGGACTGCATCATTGGCGGGATCTACGTCATATGAGATGAGTGTAGTGTATATGTAAAGAAAGATAATGTAATTTTGGAAATTTACTCTGTTCCGTAGCTGCCCATCAGCTGAATTCATGAAAAACTGATGATAAAGATTTGAAGCAAATGTTGACAAAGAGAAATGGACAGTAAGATGTAAATGCAATTTCATAAGAATTCCTTAGGAGGTGAGAAAAATTTAGAATTTTAGAAAAACGTGGAAAGATGGATATCAAACAGTGTTCTTTTACCATGGAAAGGAAAAGGAAAAGGTGCATTCCCATTAATGGCAGTGTTTTAGGCCACAAAAGGGAAAGTATTACCTGTGTTGGACTTTCGTCAGTTGAAATCTTTTATGCCGCATCATACAAGGAGCGACATAATAGACGTGTCTGATGAAAATATGCGAATAAGGAAGCGATTGGTAGGAGAAACTGTTATTGTGGACCTTAAGTCTGCCTACCTGCAGATACATGAGGGGAGAAAAATAGCTAAACACCAGTTGGTCTGTTAAAAAGAAGATACATATTGCCTAACGTGGTCAGCATTCGGACTTAATGTTTCACCAAAGATAATGCCCACCATTTACAAAACTATGTAAAGAAAGGAAGCTAAAAGAAAGAGTCAACCGGTGCATACATCGGTGATATAATAGTAGATTTAACGAAGATGTCGACAAACCAAGTTACCAACATTTTAATTGATTTGCGCTACAAGCTTACTCGTCAGAATCTCTGAAGGCAGGAGTAAGCACTTGGCTTCAAGCTAATGAAAAATATGATGAGAGGGCTGATATTCCGGAGAAGAGAGGAGATTCCAGAGACGGGAGGAGACATTCATAGGCGGGAGTTAGTTTCTCTCTGTGGGATATTGTTGGGACACAACCCACCTGCCTGATGGTTACGATTGCCAGGCACTATATGCGAGAAGAACAGCAAACGGAGAATATTGAGAAGACAAAGCTGATTGAAAAACAGAGTGATGCATAAAAATAAAGCTGAGCTAAACAAAAATGACGACCTGTTGTTGGAGTTTGGCCTATATCGGAAATGAGCATAGGAGTTGTGTAGTGTGATACGAGCAATATTGCAACATGCTTTGTTGTAAGAAATGGTGGCATGGTGGCAGAACATGCGACATGGTTGAGGAAAAAATATGTGTATAATCATATAAAACTAGATCAATGAGATGATGTTCTAAAGGGCATCAATTTAGCTATGAAATTGAGTTATATCAAAATAAGAACCACTGTAGACAGTTAAGTGAAGTCTACGGTGAATAGAAGAATACATGCTTGGGAAATGATTATAAAAGCTGATATTAAGGATGCCTATATTTGAATTTCAACTGTGAATAAAAACAGCGTTTTTATTTTTCTTTCTGAGAACAACAAGGCAAATATACTAACGCCGATATAAAAGAACAACGGCTATTTCTGAGATATCCAAATATGCTGTCTAAGAATTAGTAAACTGGAAGAGTCGCTACTCTTCCAGTTCACCAATTTTGTTATTCTGGAAGTGTTACAGGCGTATTATACAAGATGATGCTTTAACGAGGTACAATAATTGAGGTGATAATTAATAATAGCACTGATTTTCGGTCTGAAATCTTCCAGAATATGATAAAAAATAGAAGATAAAATATTATTTCAGGGCAGTATTTAGACCTGGAAGAAATGAAATAGAGGAATTACAGCATCGGGCGGTGAAGGGAGAGATAAGAAAAAAAAAGAATACCAACTGAACAAGCTATATTCTGGTACAACATAGGTTACAAGGTCGGACAAAAGAGCACACAGTGCCACATAGATTAATGTTTTATTATGAATAGAGGCACCTAAGTGATTTATCCTCAGAAATTGAAATCCAAATATGAGAAATGGTTTGGGTGCAAGCATTTAGTGAACGTTGTACGACGCAATCGAGAATATTGGTGATTGAGGAGTGCAATCCGTTAACAACTTGAGTCGAAGGAATGTCACGAGATATTTCAGAATTAATCCACGTGGTCCAGGTAGATATCGGTGCTGAGATCAAGATTAATAAAATTAACCAGTGCCGATGCAAAACCGTAGAGAGAATGCTATGTGATAATGCTAAATGATTTTTAATGATCATAAGCCTTGTGGTCTAAAATCTAATTAAAACGTGATAAATAGAATAAAGAAAGAAATGTGCGTCTCTCTATTTTCTCTCAGATGACTGATTAGCGACGGAAAAGAGAATTATACCACTTCATTTGTAGGAGGCTCGGTAATATATATATTGCATTCATTTTCAAGAAGATAGAAACTGCTATGAAAACCACTAAAAAGAACCACGACGGTAGTTTTTTTTTCGACAGCTTAGACACCGGGAGCTGTCCATTTCATAATACAATAATGTAATGTTTAATATAGATAGCAAAATGGGAATAATGCACACGATACTAGAAGTGACCGGGCCTCCTGTTATATGCGTTGATAAGAATTAATTTAATGAAGTTCAAATTTAGAATAGTTATTCTAGATAATGTATGACATAAAAAAGATATCTAAACTGTTATAATTATAGATGTTGAAGAACTTGGCGTAAAAACACCTTTATGTAAAGTACCGTATGTATGTATATTGCTAATTGCTTGATGCACAAGAGCACGCATTGTCTAAGGAAAATGCAGTGAACTTTCTTTTACAGATTAAGAGTGTTCATATCAGAATTAGATAGTTCATAGACATAGGATATAGTTGTATTTTTAGGTGTATTACTCGTCAACAAACAGGCGTAAGACATATTTGTGTGCATGATTTAGGACTTATTTTAGGTTATCTTCTTTTGCTTGGGAAAATATATTTATTTTGAAATCGTTGAATGTTATTTTATTGAACTTCTGATTATCCACTATAATAAACAAAACACATTAAAACAATAACTTATACTATAGTAAGTGTCTGTATTTTTGAGATGAGGTGTTTTCATTGATTGAGATTGTCGGACTGACATCCTCATCTTGGTTGTTATTGTCACAACGTTTCGGCCGTTTTGCCCTCCGGCCTTCATCAGGTGTTTTGTATCGAACTGGGGAACCGTTTGTTAGGAGTCTCGAACCAAACCCTTTATTATTATTACGGGGGTACCGTGTTTGGACTCCAGCTAGGCTCTGGGACATAGTTGCTGATTCTCTGTTTTGAATGTTACTTTTTCACTGCCTTCGTTCAGGATTGAACTCAGCACCTTTGGGTAACTGTAAACTTTGATACAACGTCTAGGATAACTCGGCCATATGTCAATCCTCGTGTCATGATCTCGTGATGTGCGACGTTGTCTTGGTGTGAATATATATATATATATATATATATATATATATATATATATATATATATATATATATACATATATATATATGTGTGTGTGTGTGTGTGTGTTTATAGAGACAGACACGGACGCTTACGTAGATATATATATATATATATATATATATATATATATATATATATATATATATATATATATATATACAGTGAGGGAGAGGAAGTAAGACAAGCACGTTACTAACTATAAATTTTATAAATTTTCTTGCTCATTGTTTTGAAATGTAAGTCAATATTTCCTACAAGGATAATTTAGAATATGTACAACAGGAAGTACATTTGTTAAAACATAATAATAAAAGAAACAAAACATTGTTTTCAAAATTGCATACATAAATTAAACTATTTTGAACGGTAGAATATATTTTTGCTTTAACAATAACGAAAAATAAGAATAATAGCAAAAGAATACATTAACGAATTTAGTTTTGCAGAAACTTGAAGTTTACTTAAAGACTACTTTTTTTCATGTTTGGCATATAAGAGATGTACAACGGTCTCACGGTTTATTTTGTTTCAATGTGAAATATGTATAAGGAAACAACACATAGATATAAAATATAGGCTGTTTTGTTTACCAACGTATGTTTGATGTAACTATAGGAACATTATAATTCTGTGAGGTCTACGTTTAGTTATTAAAACACTACGTGGATTCGGATAAATACGGAACACTGCAATATTAACATGTATAGAAGTTTTTTTTTTATTTTAAAAGAAAACAAGACTGCCTGACAGTCTGGTTGAACATAAAACGTTAGAAAAATGATTGTTCTAATAGAAACAAGTTTAGGCCATAAAGCGTAACGGATTCTATTGCCGCTATGGTAGAAAAATAAGGGCCTACTAAAAATATTTATAGATATAGTGTATTTAAATAATTATTACGTTTTGTAGACAGTCCAAATGATGTCGACAGAATTCAGTCAACATATCAAATTCCTAGGTAACAAAGCATTAGCATTGCAAACGTAAATATTTTGAGGTAACAAGGCATTGACATTGCCACGTGTGACATGCACACTCTAACATCACTACTTAGTCTATAGAACTTGCTTTCGCAGCTAAAAGTCACTTTCTAACAATATGAAGGGTCATGTTCTTCACTGCATCTGACAAAGACCAGACCACACTTTCTGTTTTTAAAGAAATCATTGAAGTACGATTGGCACACAGTTTCACAAATAAAATTTCTTCAGTCTGTACTTTACTGTAAAACGAACGCATTGTTTAACAAAATTAGTATGTTGTGTTTAGTGAGCCGTTTCAAATCTATATTTGGGGTTGTATATCTTGATAATATTATCTTTCATGTAAGAAGTAAGTCTAGGACGACCATATTTTGGGGCATCACGAACACTGCCGGTGTTTTGGGTGCTTTTGCACAGTCATTTGTACTGTTTTCTCATCGCATGCAATTCTCTTACCTGCGGCAGATGTCTCGACTTGTTAAACAAGAACGGCGAAGATTCATGAGCTCCTGACGATAACCAAGAGAAAGTTGAGGCATATAGACTAAATGTTACTTTGTATAACCTTGGACAGCACCCATTAAGATTGGAGAGGTTTTGTTAATATTTTAATCTGGCTATAAGCTCATTAGTTGCTGCAGATTTTCGGCATGCATTCTGGATTTAAGTAGTTATTTTTAATTGACGAGAACACACAGGTAGTTCTACTAAAAATTTAATATGAGCAGGTTAAAATATGCAGGAATGAAACTCGAATTACATGAGGAAGACGTTTTTCAAGAACTTACATTTTAATTAGCTTTAATTTACGAAGGCGCTACGATATTTGAAAATGTATATGTATAGACGTGTATTCGCTGTGATATATATATATATATATATATATATATATATATATATATATATATATATATATATATATATATATATATATATATATCAGTGTGCGTGTGTTTGTGGCTGTGGCTGTATGTTTGTGTATCAAAATATCATATATATATATATATATATAGTCTCTACTAAACCCCTCTGATATTTGAGTCCAAGCACTTTAAATTGAAGATGTAGGTTACTTGGACATAGATCAAACTTTTAATATGATTGGAGCCGAACACAATAAATGTTAAGGGGGTTAAAATTGTGGTCAAAGATATAATAATAATTGACCTCTACGGTCTCTAGCGATTTGCTCACTCAGTTTTTGGTCTAAATATTTGAAATTTTATATAAAGTTTATTCACCCATAAGGCAGGTTTTAATCGGTTTTTAGCGATAATGA
>NC_136489.1:84005187-84037687 GCF_053919585.1 Euprymna scolopes
ATCAAAAGAGCATAACATATCTACAGACATAAGCTACTAGCGTACAACAACAGCAAAAACAACAACAAAACATCGAATGCTATGTGATTATAAAAACAACAAAAAATTATACGCAACACCCTCAAGCACGTACATGCGTTACTGAACAATTATCAGAGCTTTAACACAATTTAAAATAAAACCTAAATTAATGCAAAATGGTTGCTCCCCCAACGACATTTTCTACTGATATCCATAGGAATAAACTGTACATGCATACCTCTAGGAATCGAAACATGTAACATGCCTAGGGGTACAAATATGTGTACATCAACACCATCGACAAATTCACCTCCCCACTTACCAGCATCGCACTCAAACTCTCCTCTTTTAAATGCACTATAGTAAATATATTTAATTTACTGAACCGAATAAAGGATGAGCCTTATCGTTCCTAAAGAGGTGTGGATATCCTCATACGCCTTAACAACAGCTAACCCGCAATAAGTACAAATACCCAACACACAATAAGTACAAATCAACACAACAGCCACTATTCATACCGCCTTCCGAAACACACAACAGAAAAAATAGCTAGACCATTAAAGCATATAAGTTGAATGCACAATAGCTAAAATTTTCCTTTATAAGCATGTGAATATATATATATATATATATATATATATATATATATATATATATATATATATATATATATATATATATATATAATACTCAATAAGGACGATCGGCGTTCCCGGTCGTAACATACGCCTAAATATAAAATTGTAAATATATATACATATATATATGTATATATATATATATATATGTATATATATATATTTATATATATATGTATATATAAGTCTGGATATACTAGACTAGCTCCTCTAAGATCCTTTAATTGTTTGTCTATCTTAATAGATCTTAGCTGTGTTTGTTTTTGTGTGCATTCATACGTGTAAATAAATAATTCACTATACCATATTTTGTAATCTCTTGTTCTTCCCCTCACGTTGGTTCTTTCCTTCATTGGTCCTTGGTTTGTAAAGAACACCCAAGACGAAAACACTTCGCCGATTTTCTGGTAAGCATCTCTTTATTTCGTCTCAGCGTAAATCCGGGGACACCTTGCATTGTTGACTCAAGTGTTCGTGCGTTATCTTTGAAGCATCTTTTTTCTGATCCTTCTGGTTTCGAAACTAACTAACTGTCTACAGAAATTCAACACAAATCGACTGGCTTAGCTGTCTCTCTCTTTTACTCGCTATCTGAAAATCGCCATGTGTGTTTCTATTTTATCGTAATTTATGTGTAGGGGTGTAAAACCGTCGTTAACTGGTGAGACCTTAAAAAGCACCGACTTTATTACGAGTACGCAGGTGAATGTTTCTGTAAATTGAGTCTGATTTGTGGCACTGGTAAACCCTGACCTTACTGCACCTACCCAAATAGAGAACAGGTCTAATTGGGAAAAGGCATGTCATATTTATCTTACACGCGTAAGAATAAATGCACTATTTACCAGAGTTTACACTAGATTAACTCCAGCACATGAATCAACGTAAAGGCAAACATCGTAAAAAATGAAGATTAAGTAAGTACTAACATCGAGCTCTATAGGTATATTTAATTTGTGAATTGGTGTGGGAGGTTATAATGTTCTATAGTCTTAAATATTTAATAACTGTGATTGTAACAAACTAGAAGCAGTTAAAGTTTATTTTCGTCTATGTATATCATAAAAACACTTTTAATTTTAAGTACGGTATTCAAACTTAGGACATCTAATGGCAATTTCTTCATGAATACAAAAATAACGAAAGGGTTAACGATGTCGTGAAGATGTTATTTTAAATTATCATGAAACCGAAAGAGCTATATCTATAATAAGGTGAGTTATTTTTATTTGCGAATAAATGTACGCTATTAATGTTATGGTCTAATCTGTTCATAAAATCCACTTTGTTTTCGAGATGCTGTGATTTTTTATACAATTATCGTTTGTCTTCTCGCGTGATTCAACGATGTTTGCCTCGTCTGCAAGGCTTTTATTAAACGACTTCCTCTCTGATTAGATCAGATAACTTTCCATATTTTTGTTTCTGGTTTTCTATTTTTCGAGCGTCGTCGTATTATGCGGTTATATTCTCACTAATTAAAAAAAATCGTATTTACGGTGTTTTTTCTCATGTTTACTCTACACGATCGTTATCCGCGAATTGTTATTCTTTCACGGAATTACACAGATCTGAAAAAATATTTTGACACATTTATTCAATTTAGTGCAATAAGAAACCATGTTTGTCAGTCATGTCAACGAAGCACAATCGCACTTCTGATAAAAGTGATAACATTTTTCAAACTTTTAATAATAGTTACATAGGATAATCTGCGCTAAGCAACGATTAGCTAGTTCGGATTTATCTGGGTGTCGATTGGGATCTCTCTCAAGTATTTGAAGAAAATGTTGTAGTGGTTTGCGATATTATTGGAGGAGATTAATTCTATTGTATTTTCTCCCTTTTCTTGCCGATATTCACAACAATGGAATGATAGAGTTTGCAAAATAAACTGAACAAAAATATCTGTAAAGTGTTAAAAGTAAACTGTCAGTGGGTGCAACTCTCAGAACGTTTTTTATATAGTAATTCGAAGATCGTCTTATCTTATTAATGTAAATGTAAACAATGGTCAAATTCTAGCTATTACCTTTACAACTTTATCCATTGAGTGTATTAATGCTTATCAACACTTTATCAATCCTCGACAGCTTGCTTATAATATGCAACCACAGTTTTCTGCTTTCAGTACAGATCAATCTACCTTCAGTCCGTCAAGCGTAAATTGATTGAGTCGCTGATAAATACAGAAATTATTAACCACCTCAACAAACACAATCTATTTATCGACATGCAATACGCTTTCCCTACTGGTAGATCAACTGCTGATTATGAACGGTATTACACACAGAATTAGTGAATCTATTTACAATGGTGTGTTTCTAGCGCAAAGGTTCTGGACACATGTAGTGCACAAAATCTACTTCATAAAACTTCTAGCTAGGGACTAGCTGGAAAGGTCCTCGCAACTATTAAATTAATTTTCGTGGATATGTCTCTCAAGGTGGTTGTTGATGCGCAGCTAGCTGAGGTTCGGGGATTTGAGGCTGAGTAACTTAGTGATAAATCCGGAGCATGACTATCGTTCTGATCTTTCTATACGACCTCTTGGATCATATTTTTCGGCTATTCTGCGACATATATGCAGGCGATTCTACAAATGGAAACCATCAAACATCGATAAAGATAAGGATCGTTAACTTTCGCTTTGCTTGAATCTAATGTGTGTTATAGAATAAAGTAAAAACTGGTCAGATACCTTTAATACATCCAAAAGTAAACGTAAGCGTTTCACTTACAACGTCCACATGCCCGCTTTTCCCCTGTATAAATAAATTGTTCTTACGTTGATTAAGCCCTCAACTTCAACAAATTCTGGGACCCATCTGTATTCCTGACCTGAAATAGAAGACCTACATCATATTTTGCTAACATGGGTGAAAATATTGTGGGATCTTTCTAACGTCTCAGAAGTTGTTTCACTCAAGACGCATTCACCTACTCGCACAAAAGTCAAATACAGCCTAACATAAGAAGGTGGATGCCCTTAAAACACATTTGTCCAACCTTGACAGAACTCTATTCAAAATTTAGTGGACGATTACTGTTCGCTTCTTGTATGAGAAGATATACCCCATTATTGTCTTAGTGTGTCGATCTTAACTTACCATATACATTGGACAACCTATACATTATTCATACGTTATTACTTTTCAAGTACAAAGACATCTCTTAAAATAACACTTAGACAGTAACATATTAGCTACACTAACATTGACCAATGCACATTAGATATCTTGAAACAATTCTCTCTCTTTCTGTCTCTATCTCTCTGTATATATATATATATATATATATATATATATATATATATATATATATATATATATATATATATACTCCTTATCAGAAATTTAAAGTCACCTGAAAATTTATAATCAGAAAAGCTTATTTTAAGGCTACTAATACTACCTCCGAAAAGTTATTGAAAAAAATTACGTTCTAAATATTATGTTTTTATTTAATGTTCGTAATGTTGCTTTTTACATAACCTTTTAGGTTGTAGTATTGGTAAACTTAAGTGAAAGATGTGTAACATCTATCCTTAAATAATTTGTTTCAAAGATTTTCCTGTCGTCTTAAATTAATATACATACGTAAAACGTAAAATTAATTCTTCAAAAATAAGATATTTTAAAATGTGTTCTTACGCCCTAACGGAATAGTTACAATATCAAGATAACTAAAGCAGTTAAGTAAATAATACGAATAGAAAAAATAAATATGTGTCGTTATTTCGCCTATCGTTGCAGAGCAATAATTCTTCTGTATGTATATGAGTAAGCAGGTTGAATATTTGATAATAAGTGTACATGTAACCCGCTTCCTTAAACAGAAAAAAATAGGATTTATGATATGCATTATTCTTTCCAATCAGAAAGGTAAACAGCTGATTTTATTAGCGAGCGCTCCCAAAGTATCTGCTAATCTATAAGCGTGCACTTAGTTCGCAATATCAAATGCATTTTATCGTCCTTGACATAAGGTTAGTTATATTTCCAACTTGTTTACTTGGTGTTTGCCATAAAGTATCGATGTATATATATATATATATATATATATATATATATATATATATATAATTTAAAGGAGATTAGAATAATAGTCTAAAGAGCTAAGTGTATTTTAATGTAATAGTGAAATTACTAGTTTAATTAAAATACAGGAAATGCTCATTGTAATTTAGATATATAATAAGCTCGATAGTTAAATGTCCTAGAGCTAATTCAATATTAAGTAATGTGATTTATAATTTAAAAGTTTTAAAATTTTTAAAATTTAAAAATCAAAATTTAATTAAATTAAAAATCAGTTTCATAAGAAGGAACAACAACAAAGCCAATTATCTGTACGATCGTTTCGAAAATCCGTGCTTTTTATTTGTGGTATACATGAAGTCACGTAGAATAATTATACATAGTTTTTTTGGTAAGCACGGTCTCCTCATCAACAAATTTAGGAGGATTTCTATTGAATTGAAAAGACACCAAAAATAAACCTAGCATTAAAAGTAAGGCAGATGAATCTGAAAAATTGAAGTAAAAGGTTTGGATATAAAATTTATAAGAAAATTAATAAGAAAATTGGTATAGGTTAGAGATAGAAATGAGTAGAAAAATATATATATGTTTGAATTTACATAATAAATTTGATTTAAAAATATATAGATATATAATTACCTTTTGGTTTTTCTTTTTTTGAAATCAAGAACTGTATTTAAAGTAGTCATTTAGATGTTTGCTATAGCTTTTTATTTTATTGAATGATGAATTTTAAAAGGGCGACGCTCGTGCAGTAAATTGTTTCCGTTAGCGTATTTTGATTTAGAGACGCTACAGTTAATATCTATAGAGAGAGAGATTTTTTTTTTTTGCAAGTTTTTAAGGGGAGATAATTGTCATGGCTTTATTTATTATTTGATTTACGAGTCTAAGGGCGGTAATTGGTTTAACTTAATTTATTAAAAAAAAAAATCTATTTTTACTAATGAGTAATTTTTAATGATTTAAGGTGGTTTATATTTATTAAATTTAAACCAACGTTTATGATTACACGATAGAAGCTCGTGTCTTGAATTTACTAGTTTGGTTGTGCTTTTTATATCTTCATATTTTAAAATTTTTAGGGTTTCTTTTGTACATAATGTACAAAATTTATCTCCTGGTTTATATGATTTGCAAGTCTCAATTATTTGCCATTTTAAGTTGAAAGAAATATTGCTATTTTTTAGTTGCCAAATATAGTTGGATAGAGTAGTTTGGTTTGATAGAGAGTTATTTTTAAAAGAATGTTTGTGCGTTGAAATTCTATGTTTTATTGGGCCAGATGTGGAACCAATATATATTACCCCTTGATTATTATGATTATTTTCCGTTAGGTCTATTGTTGGATTATAATGTGGTGGGTTGGTTAATAATTGATCGGTAGATTGATTTAAGTTGGTGTTATTATTTAATCTGGTAGTTGAGTTATGGCTGTTGATAGGTTCTTGTATATTTGGAGTTTTTGATACTGTGCAGCTATAGATAACATTTTTAATTTTACATGAGCCTTGTAGGGGACATTTATTTTTTTCTTCTACAGTTACAGTCCGATGTATTTTGTATAGTTGCATTTTGTAGTTTATTAATTTTATTATTATTAGAGCTAATTATTTTCTGATGAAGGTTAGGCATAGTAGAGTAAGAGACTTTAATTGTGTTCTTATTGAAAATCTTATTATATCTATGGGGGGCTTTAAAGTTCTTATCTAATATTTTAAAAAATTCTCTAGCTATGTTTGTGTCTAGGTTTTTGGAATACGGGGGGTTGAACCATAGGATCTCCTTGTGTCTATTCTTACGTTTGCGGGTTTTAGTTTGTTGTTTATTTATATTATTATCTAATATTTGTAGTTTGGTTTTATCTTTTTTTGTCTCCTGGTTATTTTTCTTAACTCGTATACGGGAAGACATTGCCATATTATATGTTATTACGCTCTTAATAGGTTTATTTTTAATGCAGTTTATGTTTCTATCATTTTCATTTATGAATTTAATTTGTGAATTATATCCAGAGTTTTTAAGGGCTTCATTATAGTATTTTTCATTTTTGGTAAATATTGATTTAGTAGAAGACAGTCTAGAAATTCTTAGAGCGATATTGGGAACTATTGATTTTAATATTGATTTAGGGTGGTTTGATTGATTGTGGACATATAGAAGTGATTGGTTAGGTTTATGGTATGGGTCAAAGGTTGAATTTTCAAGATTTAAGGTTATGTCTAAATTTGGATGCTATGAGGATATATCTTGTTGTTGTTGTTCCTTCTTATGAAACTGATTTTTAATTTAATTAAATTTTGATTTTTAAATTTTAAAAATTTTTAAACTTTGAAATTATAAATCACATTACTTAATATATATATATATATATATATACATATATATATGTAGTAAAAACTACCCATTCAAAATATTAAAAGAAGCCATCAGCAGAGCATCACACATTAACAGACACAGCCTACTTACATACAAAAACAACAAAACATCCACACGAACATCTATGGTATTTCACTTCAATAATAACACCAACTGTTTATACAACCCCATGAAACAGATCTTCAAGCAATTAAAACAGGACCCCACACTCAACACAATATACAATAAACCACCCATTTCTGCCAAACGCCAACTCCCCAACTTACAAATCTTACTCTCATCCACTCGGATTAACCGCACCAAAACATCTCAAGAAAAACAAACCTTGCAATAGGCCCAGGTATCTAATATGTACACATATTAACACCAACAGCACATTCACTCCTCCAGGCACCAAACATCCATCTCAAACTTCCCCTTCTAAATTGCAATAGCTCAAATGTAATATATGTTATATTGCAGAAAATGCGCAAAAGGTAATTACGTGGGGGAAACAGGCCTGGAGTTCCGCCTACGTCTTAATATACACAAACATACCATCATAGATAAATCTACACAGCATCCAGGAGCTATCCACTATAATTCACCTATCTACACAATAGACAGCGTCAGATATATCCTCATAGCATCCAAATTTATTACACAAAACCAGAGACGAAGATATGAAAATAAATTAATTCTAAAACTTAACAGGCACATTACAGGCCTTAAAAAAGCTAGGACTACTCAGTGACCACAATTTTTATAACTACAAAGATATTCTATAAATATTTCTTTAGGACAAAATACACGGTGAGATGGGGTAACTCTTTCCAAAACCTTCACATTTTCCCTATTTTTTTCTTTCTTTATACTCTCATACACTTGGCGTGTGTATGTGTGTGCGTATTATGTACGCATATATATATGTATTTGTGCGAGTGTATGTGTATACGTACCTGAAAGTGTATATGCACGTCAGTATATTTATATATAAGTATATGTATGTGTATGTATATATATATGTGTATGTATATGTGGATATATGTGTATGTTTGCGTATGTATGTGTGTATGTTTTCAAAACACATTTTCTATAAGTGTTAATTTTCTTCATATTACCGTATATGTATGTATATATGTATGCATTTCTCTCACACCTATACTTCTTTTCCCGTCCTTCTCTTCTCCTCCTCCTCTCTCTCTCCCTTCATTGGCTTATGTAAACTTGTGTATATATGTACATCTGTCACTACGTGTAAATGTATGCGCAAGTACTTATATATGTGCATGTATGTTTTTTAGTATATGTATATGTGTATATATACATACATTTATGTATGCATATGTGCATATATATATTTGTACATGTGAGTATTTGCTTGTATACGTATGTATATGTACATATTAATATACAAATTAATAAAAAGTAGCGTTTCGTTTTTGTCTTAAAACGGTTGAATTTAGAAACAACGTTTTCGTTCTTTTTAGAACAATAAATAGCCGTTGAATTACAAATGAGCATCATAGCGTTTCTCCTCATAACGTCTTATATCCTTTGAATTCTTATTCTCTCTTAGAATAAATAATATCGTTAGAATTAAAAAGATTGGACAGTAAAAACGCATTTCTCATTTACTGTTTACTTTTTAATTTTTCGTGTGTATGTGTATATGTATTGTGTGCATGTGTGTATGTGCGTACTTATATGTGTATATATTTAAGACTGGCGTGGCACCTTCTCATTGGTTATACCTCCTTCTCCTCCTCCTTCTCCTCCTCTACCTTCCTTCCTTTTTTATTCCCCTTTTCCCCGTGTATGCTCATACTTTCACTACACCGATGAAGACTGAAGGATCGGTCGAAATTATGTACTTATAAAACAAGTTTTTTAAATTTTGTTTTCATAATATTATTTTGTATTCCTGCACGTCACCAATTGAAAACAATTAAAGAAAAGTTATAAGCTTTTATACTTTTCGTCTTCCTTTTTATACATTTACATTCATTTATATATATATATATATATATATATATATATATATATATATATATATATATATATATATATATATATATATATATATGTAGACTAGTGGATAAATAGCTACTGTAATGGGATTCTCTATGAGTAATACTTACATTATTTAAATCGTTCAATGAACAATAACAATTAGTCTGCAGGTACCAGTCCCAACTCCCCTAATATACGGGTTGCATATCAATGTACATGCCACAGAAATGAGACACTAGAGCTCCAGCGAATGGATAGCGTCACTCCAAGGTGTTTGCGTAAATCTCCATAAAAAATAGAATGTTCTCATCTTACACTTTGTGCAACAAGCATGCTCGAGGATACTTATATGAAGATAATACAAATAGTGTTTTACACGTGCAATCATAATTCTCATTTTAATTGAAAGAAAAAACCATCTAATAATTCGTCGGCTTATACCCTAGCAACCTATTTTCTTCAGTTGTTAATAAATGTCCGACGAGACAAGTTTCAACAAGAAGCGTTATTTAACCATAGTTAAAAACTCCCTGAGGAATGTACATTACCTTCAGACTCAACTTGCCGAAAGTCCTTACAAAGACCTTGGAAGCAGGCAGCGCCCCCATACCTTACTACTGAATAAATTTCTCGCATCATGCATGTGAAACATTGCACTGTTGCTTGTTGAGAATCCTGCGATGAACATTTGCTTCTGTCGTTTTCTGCCCAAGTACGTACGAGGTTACTGAACTGATTATAATCTCATTGAAAGGATCCCCCAGGCATTTTCCTTATTAAGATGAAAAGAAGTCTCACCAGCACTTCATTGATATAATTCCTCTTAGTTGAAACTACAGCCATATCCTAACAATAAGCTCTTACTCTTATCCGCTCCAAAATAGTACTAATCATTAACGGATATCGGCCATATACCTTTACAATAGCACTAAATCTCACGCCATCTTAATTATATCCAGCTTTGTTTTGTTTATTTTATTTTTACATACGAATAACTAATTATCAAGTTTCAGAGACCATTTGAGGATAATGGTTAAGAGTGTACAGTAGTCAATTGGACAATATAGTAATCGTTAGTAATGGAGATTTGTTAAATTTGTTCACAAGTAGAACGGCTTGTTATGTTTTGAGACATTGTGTTGAATAAAGATGGCGGCGTAGTTAAGCTCAGTAACCAGGATGGTGGCGTAATTCAGATCAGTAACCAAGATGGCGGCCAAGAATTAAATGCGGTCCCTGACGTAGTAAACTTCGAATTGATTGAATCCAAAATCCGACAATTTTTTATAATACGGTTTCATTTGTTGTTTAGCACAGCCGTTGGTTATAAAAATGATTGGCGAATCCATTCGTCTCATACCCCTATTAGGAGTCAAAAACATTTCCACGGCTCATCAAGAACTTGTTTACGCTGGAATTGAAGACAACCATATTGTAGGAAAGTATGAAAAGGGAAGACAATTCCACAGCCGTAGATTTCTAAGAAAGAAGCTTTGTTCAGGAATCTACGTTTAGGTTTAGGAACAGATAAAGAGTGGGTGGGAATTATTGATAGTATTTTCAGCTAGACGATTGGATCTTGTGAATATTGGCGAGGGGTACCATAGATTGAAGCTCAGTCGAACACTTTCCATGAAGAAAACGATAAAGCAGAGACAAACTCCGAACATCTAATCTGAGATATAGAGGTTGAAGCGAAGAGAAAAGGACATCTCCTTCGAGGCTACAAAGTGTATTTTGTAACTCTATCAATGCAAGGCAAGTCTTTTCTACTAGCTCCTTCCCAGATGTGGCAACATTATTCAACCCTTGGACGTACCTGGCTCTTATATAGATAGAGAATTGAATCAGCAGTGAGATATCTACTGGATCGATAGAATGATCCGACAATTTTCACAGCGTCCTTAGCAATAGATTTGATGTACGTGTTCCATTTAAGATCAGGAGTAAAGATCAAGCTCAGAAGGTTGTAAAAACTTTAGCCCTCCCCAAAATGAGAGCTGTTCATTTCACTTGATGCCAGATGGGGGATCAGAACGCTGATGATGTAAAGCGAGTAGCTTGGTTTTAGATGCATTAAAAGTAACCAGCCACTCCTTTTCCCATTGCACCACGTGCTCAAGATCAGAGGAGAGAGAATCGACGTGAACTTGGTCGTTTACTATATTCGATGTGCTACAATAGATGGTAGTGTCATCAGAATAAATGCATACGAATTATGCAAGGATGTGATTGGGAAGATCATTAATGTAGATCAGGAAAAGAGTTGGGCCCAGGATGGACCCCTGAGGGACTCCAGCATTAATACGAAGAGCTTCTGATTTTTACCCATCAACTACTACTCTTAAGAACCTTTCAGAAAGAAATGATTTAATAACTGAAAATACATTTCCAGCTATACCATAGCTGGAAATCTTGTGAAGTAAACCTTTATGTCATACCCTATCAAAAGCCTTTGATATGTCAAGAGCAATTGCCATTGAAATGTTGCCGCCGTCGAGAGATTCGCTAATCCTATGAGATATAACTGTAAACACATCTGCTGTAGATCTAGCAGAACAGAAACCATATTGCGCCACTAAGAAGGTTATTTTTGCTGAGATGCTTAATTACTTCTTTATTTAACACAGATTCAATCAACTTACTAATTACGCACAGGAGACTTAGTGGCCTATACTGAGAGGGGGATGAGCGATCACCTGAATTTTAAAATACAGGGCATACTGCGGAGATTTTCCAGAGTGTTGGGACGCAATTCTCCGAAAGAAATCGTTTAAACAGTTTTGTAATTATGGGCGCTTGTTCTGGTTGAAGTTTTTTGATTAATATAATTGGAATACCGCCAGGGCCGGTTGCTTTACCGGAATCAAGTTTTTTTTTTATTATCTTGGCAACATCACGTACATATATTTGTATATCACATAGCGTGTTTTCCTGATACAGGAGGAAATATTAGGGGTTGGCGGCCTCCGTCGCATAAATTAGAATTAGCTGCAAAGTTCTTGGCAAAAAGTTTGGCTTTGTCTGATGCTGACGAGATTACCTCAGGTCCATTGATGATAGTTGGAATAGAACAGACGCTTCTCTTCAGGAGTCTGTTTTCTATTTGCTTAAATTGATTGGAACCAAGTCGCTATTCACCGACTTTAGACTTGATGGACTGAGCATACAATTATCTTGCATTCTTAATTGCTTTCTTACAATCGTTTCTGGCAGTCCTGAAAGTTGCTTTAGTTTCCATACATCAATTAGGTTGGAAGCAGTGGAAAAAGTGATTTCTGTACGCAATGACAGCATCACATTCTGGGGAGAACCGTTGCTGACTGTTAGGTTTTTGCTGGAAATTTTCGAGGGTATGGCACGGTCTATACCTACAATTAAACATTCCGTCATGTCTGATATAATAGAGGGCATACCCATTTTAAACATGGAACGCAGAGGTAGAGCCGATATAAATGTACGGCAGCTATCCCAGTCAGCCATTGTGTATCGATATACTGTACAAGGGATAGGTACGTCTGAGGAATTATTACATTTCATTTTTATCTTAATTGATACAACAGAGTGGTTGGAAGATCCAAGAGGAGACATAACGGAAACTGAACATAATTCAGGGCAAGTTGTGAGAAAAAAGATCTAGGCGACTCGAATACTGGCCGTCATTGTCGGGCACACGGTTAGATTCGTGAACAATCTTAGTGAGATCATAAACAATGGAGAAATCATGACAGAATCTCCCCTCATCATCGGTCTTGTTTTAGTGGATCAACCATTCAACATTATGAGCATTGAAATCTCCACATACGTGAATGTTCGTTGAAGGATAAGCAGATAGGACTTGGTCAATTTTTTCAGATATGATTTGGAAGATAGTAACACCGCTGTTGTGGGGACGATAGAGAGTAAATATAAATGTAGTAGTGTTAGCTAGTGCGACCCGGAACCACATATAGGCTAAGTTAGGATCTTCTCTGGAGATAACCGTACAGCATGGAAATCCATCTTTAATATAGGCACATAGTCCATGCGCATGGCGATCTTGAAGGTCAGATTTGGAAGTTAAGTTAGAGTATTCTTTAATTACGAACTCATCTAGGAAAATAAGCTGCCAAATGCAGACTTGCTTAGCGCAGGACAGAGAAAAAGAAACGAAGATATTTTTTATTGTAGAACATGATAAGGTAAAGACGTAACAATTAGCCACTAATATGTGACCGAGAGGCCCCACCAGAACCACTTCATGGTCAGGAATTCATTCACAAAATTGCAATACAGCTGGCTCCGAACTTAGCACCTGCTGATAAGACAGCCTCCTAAGTGTTTTTTTCCAAGATACGAGTCCCTGGATATCAGGCGGAAAACGTCAGCTCAGATAAAACGTTTACCTCCAGCACCCTTACTAGTAACATTGCTACAAGGATATACATAGAAACTGAAAACTTGCGACATCTCTGCCGACTGTTCGCGCAAAATCCTGCCAACCTGGAATTCACCCTTTATCAGAAAAATCACTGATTAAAATGGGGATTGATGAGCAAATAAAGAAAAGGGAAAGTAACGGGAGCTGCTGATAACGCATCTACAATGCGTTGTCTATTCCCATTAAAAATACTCTTATTAAGTATTGTACTTTATAAAAGTCTAACTGGCGTGTTTAAGGGAAATTATGATGATAGATTCCCCTCTCCATAACTAAAAATGAATACAATTACCTAATCTATTTATGCAATCAACTTGATAGACATTAAATAAAACAATCAGAAAATAAAAGTATAAATGAAATACTGAAATAAAATGTAGTTAGCAATATTTGAATTGGGTGCTTGAAATATTCTTCTGTCAGTCATAATGATTTTATTTTAATTATGTTAATTATTTCGTATGCAGATACAAAAAATGTTCACATCACGATGTTATTTCTAAACACTTCGTAAGTAGAGCCATTCATATCCAGACGTTGAACCTCTGCAGTTTAGTATAAAAAATATATAATCAACACTAGAATGTTCACAGATAACTATTATATTTGAATATTCAAATTCTACACTGAATATACAAATTTTTATATGTGGTTGAAGGGAAATTTTGTTAATACATGCATTATGTTAATAACGGCAATGGAAATGTGCTATTACTGGAATTTTGAATATGTATATTGTAACTACTTACAGAAACAACAGAAAAGTTATCAGGCTCCGATAGTGAACGCGTTTTATAATACTATAAAATTCATTGAATTGTTTCTTGGGAATTGTCGAGTGTTCAGTAAAACTTGAAAAAATGTAAAACTTTTTTGCGACCGACTTACCCCAGTAGTCTTTGCTAGCATATGAGTGTTTGTATTAACGTGTTAAAACACAGAAGAACATAGTACTAAAATTTATCCGACTACTTTCACTACGATTGAACTACCAGGAGTAGTAAACTTTAACTTCGAATAATAGAAATGTATATTCATGAAATATTATACAATATATACCATGCAAACCTTTATAAAATAAACATAAGCATCATGAAATTATAATGACATATATTAATTAGGTTTGGCATACATTTGAAATAACAACAAATTATGAGAATATAAGAGGAGACTACATTTTGTATAAAATCATAAATTATAATCCACTGTGAGTAAACAAAACATATTACGAGAAAAGCAAAATTGTCCATACAAAGAACAAAAAAATAAAAATAAAAACATTTATCTATACATTTAAAATGTATAATTGTATACGCGAGACAGTTCTGATGGGAGGGTTATTAGATTAATAAGTTAATAGTTTTTGCTCATCATTTTTTTATTCAAACTCTTTAGTTTTTCTGGTCAGAGATTTGTATATTAGACATAAAGACTATATTAAATATAATTAACAAATAATAATTGCTTACTTTACTCCTTACTCAATATAGATTTAGAACATTTTACGACTGTCACTTGCAGTGTGAAAAAAAGAGAAATTCAGTGAATCATAAAGTGGAGTATTCAGGAATCTAATAATTAGCTTAAAATCCATATAAATTTTAATGTAAGTGTGACATTAACAAAAAACTTCGAATGGATACAACATAGAATTAATAATTCGTATATTAATAGTCGTTTATCAACAACTTTCGGCAAACTCATTATCTGCTCTTCTTCACGTGATCGTTATCTGTGTATAGAGGTTTTACTCATAGCTAAAGCCGGCCACTGAGTCAGTTAGCCAAAACGTAGTGAGACAACCAACAACAACTATAGAAAGACAGTATTTACAGGAGATACAGATACAAGACTCAGCATTCCTATCCCTTTGCTGGTAACCATCTTATAAGACTAGAAGGCGGGTCAGTCCAAAATTAGGTTAAATAACCACTATGAAAATGACGTTAAGAGTTCGTAAAAATAAATGCACGAATTATAAAGCTTAATCTTAAAGGTTTCCAAAAATAACATATAATAGAATCATAAAACAAAATATATACACAACAAAAGAATGAAAGGCGTTATTCTGAAAACGAAAAAGCATATGACTCCCATGCGCATATGAAGATAATAACTTAGACTTTATATATAGTTTCTACCTTGATGCACGTTAGAAGATGAACAATTACACCGGTATATAATCAAGTAACAACATGTACGAAAACAAATTAATACATAATATAAATAAACAATAGTGCATGCCGCCAAACGACGAGAATAAATATAGAAAGGAAATGAAAAAATATATACTAAATATAAAATAAACTGTTAAAAAGAAGGAAAGTAGACTCAATACATCTGATGCAGCATAGTACATAAGGTCTGAATAAATGACGCATTTAACTCTAGCATATTTCTAATTCTCTTTAGCTTCATAAACAAACTACTGCTTAACATCCATTGATGCAGTATACACGTATAAGACAATAGAATAGATACATAAATGATACATTATCGAAGCCCTACTTCTAATCCTGTTTATTCTTGTGTTTAATAGTTTTACGATGACTGATTGTTGATTCGAGCTATCAATGCGAAATTTGGAAACCTGATTAGATGCATGTTATTCAATGCGGAAGTATAGTAAGTTGTATTTGATTAATGCTGATGCTAACATTTTATATGTAATGAGGTTCTGTAAATATTGTTTAAACCATTTAGGACTTTTCAATATAAAATCAATGCGTTATTTTCAAGATATGTAAGTAATTGCTTAACAGAAAATATTACGCGTGATTACTAGTGCATATTTACACGGAGAAAATATCAGGCAATGTTCGTTTGCAATGCAATTATACTCTAATTTATTATTGTAATTGGTATATGAACATTTTTTTATATAATTATCTGAAGATATCCCCAGGGCAATACAACATCTGTAAGTTAGAATCATACGTATATATCATTGCTTCTCCTTCGCGATATGTATTCATAATTTCTTAGCAAATATATAATTAATTATAAATGACGAAAAAGGAGGTGAAATCCCTGTTCGTTTAAGGGAGTATTAGTAATCTTAAAGTTGAAAATAATATAAATAAAAGAAAAATAGTAAAAAAGATAAACTAGAAAAATTTTGTGCGCACAGAAATCAATGAATTGTAGCCAAGTCAAACATTATTGCATAAAGAGAAGTCGAATCCCATGTAATTAATCCAGAATTAAAAATATTTCTTAATGGATTTTGTATCCCTGAATTTAGCTTAGCTTTGTGCTTTGTATATGGTTGTGTTTATATAGTCTAATATTCGTTTTAAAATAACTCGTTAATCATCTGCGACTAGGTCAAAAAATATTTAGAGAAAGCTTAAAAGTAAAACGTAGATTACGATTAAAAAATTATTAAAATTAATAATTAAAAGGAGAATAAAAATATTTCGAATATTAGGAACAGGCAAAAATTATTATGGAAAACGAGACTTTTCACACGATCGATTATAAGTTCAAGAATCTATGTAGCATTGTACCATACTAGCAGTACCGATACCGACGTTGCCCAAGGGAAGCATACCCCCACTCGGCAAAATTAAAATACAGTTGTTGTTGTCGTTGTTGTTGTTGCTGTTGTTGTTGTTGCCCAACCCCCACCTCCTCATGTTACAATTGGTTTTCGGAATAGACACCTCCAACTCCTCATGGTCAGAACGGCTATTAGAATGGATACCCCACACCTCCACATGCCAAGAGAGAGATGGTTTAGTAAGGGTAATAAGCAACATCCAGTCAAAAAAAAAAAACAATTAAAAATAGCACCGAGGGAAAAAATAGTCGTAGTGGGCAACCTGGGTGGAGGGGAGAGGAAAAGGGGTGAAAATAGTAGACCGGTAGGAAGAAAAAAATAACACCTTAGTAGTCTCGACCAATGCGAAGCTGTGAGAGAGAGAGTAAGAGAGAGAATGGGGGATTGGAGAGAGGCTGTAAGTTTTGAAAACGTTGTGTTTTCAACGGAGAAAATAATTAAATGCTGTAGTGAAATCTTGTAAAAAACGAAGTTTCTCAAAAATAAATTAATAAATAAATAAAAGCGTGACTCATCTTTGTCTGACATTACGCAGCTATTAATTAGTTTTAGTTGGGCCAGAAATGATAAAATTATCACGATCGGTTCACGGAAACATCGTTTTGTTTTCATTTTTTTTTTGTGTGTGGGTGTATGGATGTTTGGTGTGTGTGTAATTATTCTTGTATGAGTATTTCTGCAGTTCTAGTAAGCTTTTTTTTTACCTAAGTAATGCGCTTACATCGTCTAACACCTTGGTCTAACCTTCACAGGATACATGGATTGGACAAATTACATTGAGAGCATTGTCAGGACTGCTGTGGAAAAGGTAGGTTCTCTCTACCGTGCTAGAAAGCTACTAACGCCTGAAAGTATCCTGTACCTTAATAAGGCCACCATTCACCCATATATGGAGTGTTTTAATATTTGAGCTGGTCCATCTGCTACTAGTCTCTCACTCCTAGAAAAGGTTCAAAAGAGAGTCGCCAACCTGATATGTCCTGAACTTTCATCTAAGCTTCAGCCTCTGCCTCATCGACGAAATGTAGCATCCCTCCGTCTGTTCTACAAGTACTTAACGGTGAATGCTCCGACGAAGTGGAAGCACTTGTACCCCCTCCACGTAAATACCCCCGACAAACCCGAGAAGCAGCAACATCTCACCCCTTCACAGAACAGATCTCTAGATGTACGAGAGCCTTTTACTCCACTAGTGTCTTCCCCATAACTGCTAGACTTTGGCTTTCCCTTCCGGTTTCTTGCTTCCCCAATTTTAATGACATGCAGAAATACAAGTGTAACGTGAACCGACATCTTGCTGCCCTACTCTCCACATAGTACCACGGTAGCTTATGCTCCTGATAATAGCTCCCTACATCAAAGTGGCAATGTGCCTTATTTGGGGTGAAAATGTAATAATAACATGCTTTGTTTACATATCGTTGAAGGGTTGTTTTGTCAGCTTTTTGCAGACTAAAATCGTTGTATTTTCAACGAGGAAAAAAGCAAATACTGCAGCGGTCATATGTTTTAATTGGGAAAGTTACTCAAAAATAATAATTACAAACATTATTGCTTATTTATTAAGTTTTGCCACGTCGTTTTTAATGCTTTTTAGATAATTCATACTGCATGTAGAAAGCATGAGCGATTGAAGGTAAACTTTTTATGTTTTTCTTTTTTATTGTTGTTTATGAGTGAGGAGAGGGTAAGAGTTAATATAAAATAGTTATTTCTGTCGTTTTATTAACTGACGTAACTGAAATAACGCCCGGGCATTTAGCCGCTAACATTTCTAAAACAATATCTGTTTACATAATGATGGGGTGTGTTTCAGCGATAGTTTGCAATGAAAAGGGAAAGGAACAAACGGAACCTGTTGACAATGTACTCCGTATTTAAATCTAGATTTATGGATGCTGAATTACTTTTAAATTCTAGGTTTTGTGAAGCTTTAGTGTAGCATGCGTTAAGCGACTATATTAATCATTATTGAGATTTTCACGTCAATCAGAATTGCAGAAAAATATATGGGGGAGACGTTATCATTTTTGTTTTGAGTTATGGAATGTTAATTCAATGTCTATGGCTATACGATTCAGTTATTGAGGGTGGTATGCCAATATGGTTAATTTCTGTATAATATTACCTGATGTTGACCAGGGGATTTTTGGAAGATTTTGTAATTAGTTGACAGGGTCGGAATTACTTCGTCTGATGATGATTGCGAGAGTGATGATGGCACTCCTAGGATACAATACAAAATGTTATTATAACGATTTAACATGGCTAAAATATAGTTCTAAAGTTACAAAAGTGAGTAGATAATTGTCCAGATATAATAAATTTGCATATTGCATCACTTCTTGTAGACCTACAGTATTTTGGTCCAGAGTAAAACCCCGACATTTCTGTATTTTGTATTTCCAGTTATTACAGGGTATTAATGATCTAATACTACACACATTCTAAGAGGTGTATTTTATATATTTATGTGAGTAATCGGGTAAAGTTTTCTTTCTCTCTAATAGCGTTTCTGAAAAAAATTGAGCAGTATTTCAACAAAGTAACGGAATTTATTTTCGGGATTACAGGTAAGCATAAACGATATTCCTCTTACGTCGAATTTTATATATGTCCTGAGAAAATAGTAACTCATCATCTTCATTTTGTTTAGAAATCTTATTTATCTCATACTGTTATCTTATAAACCACGTGGTAATTGGTACACCATTAAATAATAAAAGCACACATACTGCCAGAGTCTATTGTGCTATATGTTATCGTAGTAATATAAGCACATGAACACACGTATTAAAAAACAAACAAACACACGCACACACATAAAACGCACACACACACGCACCCACATGTATAATATAAATATATATATAAATATATATATATACAAATATATATATATATATATATATATATATATTAATTTATAAATTATATATGGCGATTAAGCTTGGCAAGATATTTCTAGATCTTATTGAAAAAACACTTTCCCGCAACCAACTCCTTACACAAAATCTTCAACAAAAATACCTTAAAGTTATCCTACAGTTGTTGCGAAAATTAAGAGATGATAATTAAAGTACATAATAACAAAATACTAAATAAAAACAATGTAACGAACAACAAAATAAACAAAAAAGTATACACCGTGACAAAAATAAAACTAACACTAGCAGAAATAATAATAATAATAATAATAATAATAATGATAATAATAATAATAATAATAATAATAATAATAATAATAATAACAAACCAACCCGGAACCAGACCAACCATACTATAAATAAAAATACTAATGACGAACAAGATAAATGCAACTGTAGACACGGCACACTTTGCCAAGTTCAAAATAAATGTCTAACAAAAAGCGTAGTTAATCTGGCAACAATATTTGCGATAGAAAACCCGAATAACAAGAAATATTACGTGGGCATTACTTCCTTAGATTTCCAAACCCGATACTATGATCACAAAAGTGCATTCAACAATAAAAAAACACCGTATAAAAATAACACTAGCGAATAAATACTGGGAACTCAAAGAAAGCGGGCATTTGCCGGTAGTCGAATGGAAAACAATAAGACAAGCTACCACGTGAAGGCATTTAGACGACCCATGTAAATTATGACTTCAGGAAAAATTTGCTATCATGTACGTTAATGAACCTCAAAATCTATTAAACTGTAGAAGAGAAATAGCAAATAACTGTGCTCACAAAATAAAATTTACTCTAGGATAGCGATACAAAATAGTTTTAAAACTAACAAAAACAATAGAAAATAAACTAATAAATAAATTAAATAAACATGAATATACATAAACGATCACGCACATATATGTATGCATATATATATATATATGTATATATGTCTGCATATATGTATGTACACATATGTATATTTATATATAAACTAACAAAAAATAAATAAAATGTCTGCCTTAAACCACTAACCTAGTTTTAAAACAGATCCTTTGTTCGATGAAATGCATGTCCATTGGCTGTTAGGAAGGGGCGCGGTGGATACTAGAAAGCTGATTGGCAAATAAATCCTCAATAGAAGAGGATCATATTAAAACGATAAACAGCCACAGAATTCGCGCATAAGCCTGGCGAATCCTAGAGTTGATTAAACGCCGAATATTCAGTGTAGCTTAATCGCCATATATATTTTATAAATTACTAACTAGCTCTACCTACGTATTGAGCACTTTTGAAGTAAATAATTAAAGTTTACGTATAAATCTATACTTTTGTATATTAATTTTATGTGAGTAAATGAAGTATATATATATATATATATATATATATATATATATATATATATATATATATATATATATATATATATATATATATAAACAGATAGTTTGCTTCGGTTTAGTGCATGCAGCTTTGTGTATGTAAGTATTACTGTGTAAAAGTTCCTGGGAGTGAACGCTGGTAAATTGCTCAGTAGAAAAGGAAATATATAATTGCAAGCACTATATACTTATTTTGAATGACAAAATATCAGAAAAATTTGATACACTAGGTTTCAAGTTAAATACAAAAGATAGTCTCTACGCGCTTTTGTTTATTGTTTTTGCATTTGTTTATATCTGTTCCAACGATGCATAATATTGTATGATGTTAAATGTTTTTAATTAGATTTTCGTAAGCATTCTACTATTTGATGAATTGTAAATTTATGTTTCCTGGAATGTAACCGATGCATAAGCTTGTGGATAGAAACTATTATTTTCTTTAATTGATGAATATATTCATTTTAATTCTTGGCTCTTTTTACACAATCCGATGGTTCAAGAGAAATAAAAGTTTAAATACCAAACACAAATACTAATGGGGTAAAGCCAAACTACTTAAATTAAAACTAAAAGAAATATTAAAATAACATACATTTTTCATCAAATTAATGCTTAAAAGTACAAACACATATAAAAATCCATATTTAACAATTAATTTATCCCAAACAACATTAATAATTTATCGATTGTTTTATAAAAGTATTATATTCCAACTGTATATTCTATTTTAAATATTTTAAAACGGGTTAGATTAATACTTCGATTAATACTTTTTATTACGCAGGTGTTTGTCAATGTATTAAACACGTGTATATATGTATGGTATATGTGAATTTATTGTCTGCAAAATTATGTCGTTACGACTTAATGCTTTTATGAAATAGTAAGATATATTTCACATTATTTCTCCTGTATGTGTTGAATATGACAGAATTGAAGGAGCAAGATAAGTTTGACCAAGCATCAAATGTTTTGACATTATCATTTCACGGTGTCTGGTCGACAGAAACGCGAGGTTGCATCAAGGAACTACAGCGATATTTTTGCTTTCAGATCAGTCGTGTTAATAGCGTCCATAATTCAGAAAGAGAGAAATAGCTTACACGCAAAGACTAAACTAGAAAATATATAACCGTAAAAAAAATATATTTCGTGGCTTTTAATGAAACAATTAAATGTGTAAGATTTTATAAGCAAACAAAAAATGGCCTGTAATTGTATCCGTTGTTCTGATAGATATTACTATTAAGATGTTTTCAAACATACTATTATTCTATATTTTTCTGTGAACAAGGTAACGAAGCGAAGTACTTTAAGAAATAGATCGGAATATATATTCAAATTGGCGTATCAGTTAATCTAATCTATCTCAAAATAACGTATATATACACTTAATTGAATACATATAGTAAGGGGCACACACACACGTATATATATATATATATATATATATATATATATATATATATATATATATATAGTTATACATAAATAATGAAAGAGAAGCATAACATTTGTTCTTTTATACGTAACAGTTTCCGAGATGGTTTTAATTCAATGTGTTAAGTTTCAAGCATAATCGTTTTAAGAATTTGGACCATAGTTCTAATGTTGACTATTGTCTAAGTGATGTGAATAATTTACCAAACATCGTATATTTTCGCAACATGTATACTGAGACTAGGGATTTACAAGTATAGTATAAAGCTGTTAAATTAGCGTAATAAAATCTCTCTCTCTCTCTCTCTCTATATATATATATATATATATATATATATATATATATATATATGTATATATATATGTATATATATATATATATATATATAAGGTTAAAGTGTATATAAATATACTATATATATAATATACAATATATATATATATAGGGTTAAAGTGTATATAAAGCTTCTCTACTTTCTGATGAGAATCATGAGGCTTCGAAATACCTTGGTATAAAGAGTATATATATATATATATATATATATATATATATATATATATATATATATATATATATATATATATATATATATAATACACGAATGTAATTACCGCCCAATATGTGTATATATATATATATATAAATATATATGTATGTATATATATATATTTATATATATGTGTGTGTGTGTGGGGGGGTGTTTGTCAGTCGGTGTGCGTGCATTTATGTATGTTATTATGTGTGTGTTACAGTGTTCAGAATAATGAAAACTAATTTGGCTAAGTACATAAATTATTTCATTAGAATTAATGTTCGTTTCATGAATTACTTATTGATCTATATTAGTTCACGTTACAAAAATATGGACACTTTATTCAAAGAAATAACTGTATCCCGCCATTTTTTTTAAGGATGTAACATGGAGCTGGTGACGGATCTCGTGTTCCTTGTGCGGCCATTACGACCGGAGCTTATAATGACCTTTTTTTATAACGATGGATACTTGGTGCCTCGATACGTCGCGCCTGTCAGCAGTAAGTCCTAAAATATAAGGTCCTTACAAATTACCTCGACGACTCCCTTGCACGAATATTCATATTGATGCTGGATACGATACTAAATTTTATCCAGTGTTGCCAAATCGTCTGTTTAGATGATCTTTTCTCAGCCAGGCATGTCCAAACAAACGCTGTCGACGTTGACATAAAAGAATTTACATACTGGACCAATCCGAACGCAAATTCTCCATGTTGCTGACGAAGATTGTGCGTATGGAGATATAGAGACGTGTTAGCTGATGTGTATACAGAGTGCCGTACTCTTCACAGTTGTTTGCTCAGGGCTTAAAGCTCTATACGCAGCCAAATGAGTAGTTATCATGAAAACTCTATATAAAAGTGTGGAAACCCCTGGTGATACGAATAGATTTTTGAGTCCGCATAATTATTATAGGTTGCAATATTCGGTCTTGTCTGCTCTCATTCAGATTATATTAGAAACATACAATAGTAATATAAATATAATGTACAACTTTTGTTAATCATGTACTATAAGTAAACTTGCTATAATTACATAGGAAAATTTAGAGAAATAGTGTTCTTTCTTTGTATTTACTTTCTTCTTCGATTAATGTGTGTCTTAATTTCTACATGTGTTTGCAGTCTGTGCTGTATTTAGTCGGCAATCAGAGAGCAGTTTCTCTTTTGGATTCCCAAGTAATCCTTCCATGATTCTGTGGAGTTATCGTTTTTGGTATTGAATGTGATTGATGTTCGTAATTAATTGTGTTGAAATGCAGGAAAAGTCATTGAATTCCAAATTTCATTGGCAAATATCGTGGCCTGGTAAATGATGCTGAATGTTAGGCATTTATGTTATTGTAGGCTGTTGCAAATTTCCCGGTAATTCTTCTCATTTTTATATATCTATTATTTATTTCTATTTTCGTTTATGTTACTACTAATGTCAATGTTTATTTGTTCGTTCCTCGGCTTAATATTGGTGTTTTGATCATGTTCTGTCGTTTTTATTTTATGTATCTATATGATATTATTTATTATGCACATTAATTGTCATACCTAATTGTTTTACAGAAACTGTCACACATGTTTGTTATTTTCTTAGCAAAAAAAAAAAAAATGCCGGAAATTATTCTAATAGAGTAGATAAAGTTAGGACTTTATTTAAGTAGTATACTTAATATATACTATTACTGCAAGCTTGCATGTATTGTAAATGCCTTCTTGCTGGCAAATCAAACCATCTAATATAGTTAGCCTTATGTTCAAGTACATTCGAAATGTAATACAGTGCAAAGAAACAGTTACTCATGAAAAGGAACCTCCTAAAGTAAAACCTTGAGTAATTATCTAAACTCGAATGTAAAGTAATATTAAGCCGACGTTACAAATTAATAATAGTTAATTATTGGATTTTAATAAATTTATAAGATAAAACTGTAATAGTTTCAACTCGATAGATAACGACAAACTTCCACCCATTAATATGGGAGGGGAGATTATCATCAAAAGTGTCCTGAATTGTTAACTAAGCACCGGACTTACTACTTAGATATAAATAAGTAACTTTTCCCCATCCGCCCCCACTTGTTTTTTTTTTAATGGAGAGTAGATAATACAGTGGATGTGTTATCGGCAGCTCCAGTAACTGTCGCTTCTCCTATTTTGTCATTCAGTCCTCATTCAATGAGTGATTTTTCTGACAAAGGGTGAAGAAATAGCTGCTTAAAGGTCGGTAGTACTTTGTGACCAGTAGTCTGAGATGTCGGAAATTTTTCGGTCTCTGTCTGTCCTTGTGGCCATGTCACTAGTAAGGGTGCTGGAGGTAAACGTTTGTCTGGGCTGACGTTATCCGCCTGATAGACAGGGACCCGAACCTTGGATTAACCACTAACGTCGCTGTCCTATCAGCAGGCGCAAAGTACTGGGACTGCTGTATTGCCATTTTGTGAGTAGATCTGGACCATGCAGTAGTCTCTGGTGGGGACTCTCGATGCCATACTATGGGTAAGTGTTACGGCTTTACCTTTTCGTGTGCTATAAGAAAAATCCTGTCTTTTTCTCTCTTACTTTCCCTCTCTGTACTGCTCTAACCAAGTATGCCGACCTATTCCACAAATCCCCAAACCTCAACATGAAATATATCCAGAATAAAACTCGATTAAACCTAGAACCCCATCTTTCAACGTAGACCCCTACAACCAGGTCTCCTTCTCCAACATCAGGGGTCTACGTTCCAACCTTCCAGAGGTTGAAACCCAATTACAGGAGACGAAACCGGACATATTATTTCTAAGTGAAACTGGAACACGACCGACCACTACATAAGCCGGGTTCATAATTAACGGATACTATAATTTAACAGATAAATCATACCCCCAAGATCGCCATGGGCATGGAATATGTGCCTACATTAAGGATGGCTTCCCGTGTGGCAGGGATATCTCTAGAGAAGATCCTAATTTACCCTATATGTGCTTCAGGGTTGCACTTGCTAACACCACTGCATTTATATTTGCCCTCTATAGGCCCCACAACAGCGGAGTTACTATCTTTAAGAGCATATCTGAGAAAATTGACCACATACTGTCTTCACATCCCTCGGCTAACATCCACATATGTGGTGATTTCAACGTCCATTACGTGGAATGGCTGACCCATTCAAATAAGAAAGACGATGAGAGAAGGTTTTGTCATGATTTTGCCATTGCTTATGACCTCACTCAGATTGTTCGCGAACCAACCCGTGTGCCCGATACACCCGGTCAATATGCAAGCCTCTTAGACCTTTTTCTCTCAACTTCCCCTGAGCTATGTTCATGTTCCGTTCATTCTCCTCTAGGATCCTCCGACCACTCCCTCGTATCAGTTGAGATAAAAACGATATGTAAGAAGCCCCCAGAGGTACCCCTCCACCGTACTGTATACCGATATTCTATGGCTGACTGGGATAGCTTCCGTACATTCATGTCTGATTTACCTCCGCACTCCATGTTTAAAAAGGATACGTCCTCTATAGTATCAGATCTGACCGAATGGTTAATTGTAGGCATAGACCAATTCATACAATCTAAAAAATTTCAACAAAAACCTGACAGCCAGCCATGGTTCTCCCCAGAATGTGCTGCTGCTATCGCGCACAGAAATCACTTTTTCCATAGCTACATACGTAATAGATGCACTGAGACTAAAGCTGCTTTCAGGACTGCCAGCAACCACTGTAAAAGAGTAATAAAAAATGCAAGAGAGCTATATGCCCAGTCTGTTAAATCCAAGGTAGCAGATCAGCGGCTTGGATCCCACCAGTTTTGGCAAATAACAAATAAGACCCTGAACAGAAGTGTCCGTTCTATACAAACCATTATCAATGGACCAGAGGTCATCTCGTCAGCGTCAGACAAGGCCAAACTATTTGCAAAGAACTTTGCAGCTAATTCTACCCTATGCGACGAAGGCCATCAACTCCCCATATTTCCTCCTTTAACAAAGAACAAGCTAGGTAACATACAAATATCCGTGCATGAGGTCGCCACGCTAATAAAGAACCTAGATTCCAGTAAAGCAACTGCCCCTGATGGCATCCCAATTATAGTGTTAAAAAAGCTTCAACCAGAACTTGCTCCCATACTTACGAAACTATTTAAGCGCTGCCTTAAGGAGAAGTGCTTCCGACTCCCTGGAAGACCTCTTCAGTTTGCCCTATATTTAAGAATTCAGGTGATAAGTCATCTCCCTCTCAATACAGACCTATAAGTCTCCTGTGTGTTATGAGTAAGTTCCTGGAATCCATATTAAATAGAGAAATAGTCAACCACCTCAGCAGGAATAACCTTCTTAGTGACACACAATATGGTTTCCGCTCTGCAAGATCTACCGCAGATGTGCTGACGGTTATATCCCACAGGATAAGTGAATCTCTTGACAAAGGCTTTCTTTCTAGGGCAATTGCTCTTGACATATCAAAGGCCTTTGGCAAGGTATGGCATAAGGGTCTACTTCACAAGATTTCCAGCTACGATATAACGGGAAATGTTTTCTCAATCATTAAATCATTTCTCTCCGATAGGCTCATAAGAGTAGTGGTAGATGGACAAAAATCGGAGGCCTGCAATATAAATGCTTGAGTCCCCCAGGGGTCAATCCTAGGCCCAACTCTCTTCCTGATCTACATCAATGACCTCCCTAAACACATACTTAAATCATTCGTTGACATCTATGCTGATGACACAACCATCTACTGCAACACATCAAAGGCTGTAAATGACAAAGTTCTCTCGGATTCTCTCTCCCCTGATCTCGAGCGCGTGGTTCAGTGGGGGAAGATGTGGCTGGTTACCTTTAATGCATCCAAAACCAAACTCCTATCCTTACATCATCAACGCCCTGATCCCCAGCTGGCATCAATTGTGATGAATGGCTCTCGTCTGGGTGAGGCTCCGTGTTTCGACAAGCTTCTGGGTTTGACCTTTACTCCTGATCTGAAATGGAACACGTACATCAAGTCTGTTAACAAGGTCGCTGGAAAGATGGTGGGATCCTTCTACCGCTCCAGAAGATATCTCACTACTGATGCAATTCTCTATCTATATAAAAGCCAAGTACGTCCAAGGATGGAATACTGTTGCCATATCTGGGCAGGAGCTGCTAAAAACATCCTATCCTGCCTTGACAGAGTACAAAATAGACTTCGTGGTTTAGTGGGGGATGCCCTTTTTTCTACCCTGCAACCTCTCTCCCACAGAAGAGACGTTGCGAGCCTGTCCTTGTTTTATCGTTATTTCCATGGCAGATGCTCGTCAGAACTCCAATCTCTGGTCCCCCCTCGCCAATCTTTCACCAAAAACACCCGTCTAGCTGAATCCACTGTGGAAAATTTCCCCCCACTCTATATCTGTGCCTAAATCAAAACGCGGATTCCATGAACAAAGCTTCTTTCTTAGAACTGCAGGCCTGTGGAACTCTGTTCCGTCTGCCTTCTTCCCTCCGGACTACAACTTGGATGTCTTCAAGTCCAATGTTAACAAATTCCTAATGAGCCGCCCCCTTAAGTAAACACTTCAGCAAATCTCCTCACTAACTTAACGTTCTTGCAATACCCCTCATCCCTGAGTGGCTTCCGGGCCTTGATAAGTGGTGATCACTGTGTAAAAAAAAAAAAAATTCGTGTCGCTGATTTATTATGCTGACGTGTTTCAAGTATGAAACAGAACACAAAACAATATAGAACCACTTATTTCATAGAACTATCCCCGTTACAAGACATTTTGTGTTAACATATTTTTTTTAAAGAATAAAATGAACTTCGTATACGAAGTGCGAAACAATTTAGGGTGTTTTGTTTCAGGAAATTGTTTTTTTCGTTTTGACACTATTTGTGTAACTATTAAACAATGCAGAAGCTAATAAACTTCAATTATTTGTTTTTTAAATAAAGCGTTTTCTTTAATTTAAAGAATAAATTAATTAAACGTTTAAATTTTGTATTTCTTTAATTACTTATTAACATTGTGTAATCCCTAAAGCATACAAAATAAAAATTATTCATAAAAAGTATGGCGTAGTTTGCTTGAATCATTGTTAGAGTATTAAATGTATTTTTAGAACTCCTACATTGTTCTAGCCTTCTAAAAATAGCTTTTAAACATGATGTGTGTTTTACATTTCTGTAAATTAATTACTTTCGGAATAATATATAAAATGTCTTAACACGGGAAGTGATGAAACTGGAACATTTTTTAAATGGAATTATTATCTATAGTTTCGTGTTTCATGCTCTACCTGGTGGTTTCCGTTTCGTATTAGCGTCAACTGTATCAGCATTTCTTTTGGGAACGCAATTTTTAGAGTTTGACGAATGTTTTCTTTGTTTCATATTTGTCTTGTTTGCCAAACCCAAAACACGCACCGCATATTTTTTTTTTATGTGAGAAGCAATCATTGTCTTTATTTAAACGATAAAGTTGTAAAGATTGTCTCTTAGCTTTGTAAAGCAATGATGAGGCAATATGTTCTAACGCCTCGACATTAATAACATTTTATTTTTCTAAAAAACTATTAATAAATATTAAACAAATTAATACATTGTTATAATTTTAAACAAAAGATTAAAACATTTGTAAACAAAATTCATGAAAAAATAATTATATATTACATCTGTTTCTGTAACGACTAAAAGTAAGAAAGTAACTTATTCATACTAAAATAGAAAGTCCAGTATTGTAAATGGTACAATTTTATATCAAGCTATTTTAGTGCTTAATTTTCTGTAATGATAAAGCGTGTTTTTTTTTTGTTTTTAATGTTATAATCATTCATAAATTACATTACAGAGTTAAATCAGAAATCTTTTGAATAAAAAAATAGCTCACTGTTACTGTCTTACAATTAATTGAATATTTTGTTTAATAAATATTAGAATTATTTAGCAATTCGCCTCGCATTATCCGCCTTATTATTATTATTATTATTATTATTATTATTATTATTGTTATTATTATTATTATTATTATTATTATTATTATTATTATTATTATTATTATTATTATTTACTTACTAGGAGTAGTCACACAGGTAATCATCTATTAGTGTTCTTAAAGGACAACTTGTGTTTTTTTTGTTTTTTTTTTCTGGAGACAGCAAGTCTCCCCAGATTTGTATTTCTTTGGATAACCATTTCAGATGAGCTTGCGTTTTCGTAGAGTCGCTTACTATTAATTTCTCGTTGGCGACGACCATTGGAATTCACTGGAATTTGAGTAGCAAAAGGCTCCCCCTAAGAACCCAGTCGTTTTTGTTCAAGTCTGGCTGTTGCTTCCTCTCCTCGGTTTTCGCCCCTCTATGGCACACCTCGCCTATTTAGTGTGGCGTCAATTTTTGGTGACACATACACACACAAGAAAATGCGGGAATATAGGGGCGTAGAGGGTTTACTTACTATTATACAATTTCACTTTCCATGACTTTTATGCAATTTTGTGTTTTACATGTGTAGCATTTTCTGTATGTCCAGTTTGTACCTTTAGGTCATGTGTTAGTGTATGTCTCCGCGTTGAATAATTTCCTTAATATTCAGTCGTTTTCATTAATGCTATCGATTGTATCTTATACGCTATCACGCTTAATCCAATGTCTAAAATATTTATCTATGTTTTTTTTTTCTGTATTGTTTCAAGTGATTCTACTATTAATGATGCTATGTTGACTTTTTTATCTCCCATTTCCCTTTAAGCCCTCTGGACAGTTCAGTGTATTTACTCCGCTTCCCCTTCTCCATGACCTTCACCCTGGAATCTGTGGATCGGTAAAATATATATTCTGCTTGGTCTGTTTCTTCTTGTATACTAGTATGATACCCAGACTCCTTGCTTGGAGTGGTGTATACATTTGTTCATGTATATATTATAAGATTTTGTTACATTTGTTTTAAAGTTCTGCTGCCGATATGTGCTTGTACATTTTGTCTGCTCCAGTTTTTTGCATAATTCCAATGTTCTACTTTTTGCACTTGATCATGCCTATTCTTATATTCGTTTTGGGATAGTTTGCTGCATTTCCAGATGATGTACTTTATTGTTTCGTATAGTTGCCCACTGTGTCTGACTTTAATATTTCCTTGTGCTTTGTCGGTCCTAGTTTGGATCTTGTGTTACTGTTATTCAGGACTCCGTTTCTGTTTTTTTGCTTTTCTTTTCGTACGCATATCCAAATGTTTCCGTAAGTCTCATCTTTTGTCAATTGTTAGAATCCTCTCTTCTCATATTCCTTTTCTTATCTCATCTTTCCTTTCTTCTGTGTCTGTCCTATTTATTATTTCAGTGTATTTTACTTTAGTAATTGTTCTTTCGGGATTCTGTATTAGGTAATTTTATCATCCATTTCTTGTGTCATTTACTCAACCTTTATACAAAACAACCCTCTTCCTCCGTCTTTTTCCTTTCAAATACTCGATCAGAATAATCGTTAGGGTGCAGTGTATTCTGCATTGTCATGAGTTTTCCTAATTTTCTGGATGAAAGATCCTAGTTTTTTTTTGTTCTGAGTTTCTTACTAGTAACACTGTACAGGTGTCTACACCTTTAATTAGGTTTCTACTATATAGTTCATTTCCTAGTGGGTTTCATGTTCTTCTGAAAATAACCTTTAACATTTCCTCATACCTTTCTGTCACTGTGATAGTGTGTGCTTCCAAAAGGTCCAAACAGTTTTAGCTCTCATAGTTACCTATTGCACAAAACTCCAATGTTCCACTTTTTTATTGTCAGCAGTGTGAATGCTTGCATGGCGAATTCTGTTCGTATATATTGGCTGAAAATTCTGTTTATGTTTATTAGCGTCTCTAATTCATTCTTGGTTTTTGCAAACGCTTCCAGCTCATCCATGTACATTAGGTGAGTCTTTCTTTCATCTGTATTTGTGAACTAGTACCTGACTTGGTATTTTCTTAGCATAGTGAAAAAGGATATCCGACCTATGATGAATAGTAGTTGTGATAGGAAACCACATTTGAAGATCCTGTTTATATTTTAATTTTCATTATGCATATTCCATCGGCTTTCAGTTCTAATTTCAATGTTCTCATTGCATTATGTTTTCTATTTTTGCCGTATTCTATCATTTAGACGGTCCAGGCCATCGTCGATTTCTTTGCGCTATGTTTACCTCCTTCAAAACTATT
>NC_136489.1:84040187-84042687 GCF_053919585.1 Euprymna scolopes
ATCATGTTTCGCTATATATTTTATGTTTAATAGATTTTAACTACATTGTTATTCATTTATCTCGATGATTGAACGTTACCGATTTTTCCCCTATATCCTCGTTTCCAATCGAATGAAAATAAATAGAAATACCTAAAAATAACATTCTCTTCCGTTTTTCCTCATTGTCATTTTCCTTTTCTTATCGAATGGTTTTAAAACGAAAACCAAACGTACATATAGAAACAAAGTACGTCATATAAATTAGAAAAATATTAGAGGTAAATATCAGAATTTTATTTCCCATCAAGGACATCGACCAGAATAAATATTAACGGTGAGCAATGCGGTGTTTTTTTCTTTTCTTTTTTTGCCTCTCGTTGTGTTTGATGTCTCGCCGTTTTTTTTTATTTTTTATTTTTTTCTTTTGAATTTAGTTTTGTTTCAACTTTTATATTCTTTTACACGTTATTTTCTGGATATGGATATGAAAGTGATATTAAGATAATCGACTTATAAATCGATAAAAGATATAAGATACTTAATCCATTATTCATATGCTGACGAAGAACGGCATTGTAACTATATTTATTGATACAAAACACGGCATATATTTACTGAGATTTAATGTAATAATGTGATAGGTAAAATATGTGAGACCTCATAATTGTTTACATATGACGTATTTATATTCTGCATGGATATAATGTTCAAGAAGCAGAGAGGTAAATGAGCTCTAATAAAGATCGAAACAATCAATTAAAGTAGAACATGGTTGTGAAGCGTGGGCATATGTATGTAGGGCAGTTGTTGGATTTTTCTTCAAGTCGAATTCTCCAGGTGTATTACCGTAGAAACTGTTTTATCACGTAGTTTGTTCGAAAAACATTCCGAGATAGTACATGTTAAAGAAAACAATCATTTAATCGAGTAGACAATGCTGGTAGATGAGACTGGCAGACATACTTACTTTAAGACGAAATAGATGCAGTTAATATGGTGGAAAATACGGACAAAGGTAAAAAATTCAAACATATCCAACAATAAAAATATATGGAAAATATTAAATATTTTAAATGCTCGTATAACTACACCACACGGCATGTGTCTGCATGGCATTCACCTCATATTCTGATAAGCGCAAACTCCACAAAAATATGTGTATAGATCATCGTACCGTCTTCAGAATCATAGCTATACAATATCCTTGAGAAATATACATATAAACAAATGCTGAATTAGAAACTGAATAAACCTACACCAGTGTCTAAAGAATATGCATCACAAACATGTTACAAGTTCTACCGGAAGGAGTAGCCACGCAAATCTCACACGTAATCGACGAACGGATGTTTGTGCAATTAAATTCGTATGAAAGGATAAACAAACATGCAAGTATAAAATAATATTAAGAAAAAAAAAGTAATGAAGTATTATAACAATAAAGATTATAATAGTAACAGAGGGTCATAGTAATAATAGGATAATTAAATATAGAAAAACAATGAAAATGAAAATAAGGGAAAATGTGGTAAATAAATGTATATATATATATATATATATATATATATATATATACACACATATACATATATATACACACATATATACAACATACACCTATTATATACACGTACACACATACACCTATATACACATACAAACACATGTATATATATATATATATATATATATATATATATATATAAATAGAGGTGGGATATAAATAAATAGATATAAATAAATATACGTATAATTAATTAGGCGGGTGTAATGTCAAATATAACACAGTTACATACATTGTACATAGAATAAAACGAAATTTCATATAAACACACATACACACATACACACACACATATATGTATATATATATATATATATATATATATATATATATGAATAAAATAAAGCTAAATATAAATGATGCTTTAGACGTTATATGAATAAAAAGGAAAAACCTAAAAGAGTAAAAACAAAGAAAAAATCAACGTTTCGTCCCTATTTCAGGGGACATCATCAAGATTTCTAGGCGAGGATGTACAGGAAGACGGTCATATATTCCATGCGAACGAGGAGAAGTTCAGGTCTCTTTCTGTTCTGGAGAGAAAAAAATTCATGATGAAAAGAGAATTTATATTTAGGGTGTGTGGAGGGGGAGGGGTCGGGTTATATACATATATGCATTTTTTTTTATCAACCAGGATCTAAATTAATGTTTTTTTCATGTATTATTATATTACCTATGATTGAGGCTACATTATAAAATCCTTTTCTCTGTCTGATGGTATTAATATTTGAAATTAAAGCAGATTCAATAAGTCTCCGTTTTGCTCTATCTGGGATGGAGTTTTAGATTTTGGCATGTCCAAAACCGAAAGAGTAGCCATGTTTGACACAATGGGAAACGAGTGCATTTAAGGGGTTGGCATTTCTTATGTCCCTTTTATGTTCGCTTAGTCTTATTTCCAAGTTTCACTGTGTCCTCAGTTACGGCTTAAAATTCGCCACCGGCATACAT
>NC_136489.1:84045187-84057687 GCF_053919585.1 Euprymna scolopes
ATATATATATATATATATATATATAATATGAAATTGTATAAGGGAGTTTTTTGCTTACATTAGAAAGACAAATTATTTTTTTGAAAACGATTCTAACTTGAAACGAAAAGTTCAAATAAAATCGTTAATAAACTGGACGCAGAAAACGCACAATTTCTTTTTATCAAATTCTATATTTCTATTTATAGTATTAAATAACTCACCACTTAGAAAATGTGTTGTAAAATAATTAAATTGAACAAGGAGTAATTTTATATTAGACACAAATGTTTCGTTTTTAGTTTGATAAGTATTTTAACTTGCAATGATATGACAATTTAGGAAGCTATAAACTAATCTCTCTCACTCTCTCTACACACGAGGAATTTATACATCCTCCAACTGCTAATTATAGAATGCATGAATAAATTAAAAAAAAAACGTTTCAAAATTGTGTTTGTTATATTGTGTTTATATTGTCTTGATTAGAATGTTAAAAATTGTTTGAAAAGTACTCTATGACTTGTAAGTAAAGTCAACTATTTGTTTTGAGAAAAATCACGTTTTGGATAAAGGTAATGACAAACCAGGAAAGATGCGTTTAATTAGTTTCGAAGTGGCTTTCCAAAAACCGGCCTTTATGGAAAAGTTCCTTTAGTTTAGTAAGTATGTTCAGTGGAAAGGTGATGAAAATTAATGCCCCCCAGTATATAGGAGTTCTTTTAGATCGTTACTTTAAAGTTCTTTTTATTTGAGATTATTACTCTCAAGTTAAGCTGACATGAATTACAATCAACTCACATATGCAAATTACTAACACAATAAGATTACACTATAGCAGCAATAACGCTATTAACGTCTCTTTTTCTCTATATAAATAAAATGAACTCATTTTCCCCGTGTGATTTTGATCTTAATAGGATTAAAATCACGAGATTACATTCAATTGTAATGCCCCACACTTCAGCACAAGATATGAGGTGTGCTATAGGCCTACTACCCTTACAGTTCCTTGATATCCGTACATTTCTATATTTTTCCCGTGAGAGTTCACTGCCATAATCGGTTAGAATCAATCGAGTTTGTAAAATCTTTTCTTTCTATATGATTCATACTCCGCTCACGATCACTACACATGGTTGCGGATACGTTCACACAGGGGTTATTCGAGGAACACCGATTTGAGTTCATAGTTGCTACAAAAAATATGGATTGCCATTTTTCCTTCGGGTGAAACGCGACTTTACATTCAAGCTATTTCTGTGGGTTACCTGTGCCATTTTATAAATTTCTTCTTATTTTTCCCCCTTTTTTCCTCACTTTATATTTTTTCTCTTTTTGTAGGGGGTGGGGTGTTGCGATTCAAAGGTTCCAGTTTTTACAAGAAACTTTAACAGTCAGCCGCCAGTGTTCTTCACATCTTGCCCCGCTTAGTCGCTTTAGTATTTTATTTACTGTGTGTATACTTCTATTATGTTTGCACTGATTTCATACGTGATACTAGGGGGAGCTGCTATTTTCGGATTACTTACTTATTCATCATTTATTACCATTATTAGCACCATTACTACTACGCTATCAATATTGGAATCAGACGAGATTCAAATTGGTTAACAGCGACAACAAAGGAAACAATACAACAAAAGACAAAGAAATCAAAACAAACCAACATTAAAAAATATTAGAAACACGGTAATTTCTCTGATTTTATTTATTCCTTGTTCTTTTTCATTGAAACAAAGAAAATCTATATACCTATAAAAGTGAACGTGTCTGCTTGTCTGTATGCCTGTGTACATTTCCCCACGAAATAACTCTGTCAATTTTAAGTCTACAGACTCGAAATCTGATATACTGTTTATTGAGATTTGGGCAAATCGAGGTAATCGGTTTTAGACCAGACATTGGGCTGTTAAGGGGTCAGCATTCCACGATTTGACCTTTGAGAACTCTACTAAACTCCTCCGAAAATCTCGGGTCTTAACACTAGAACTTTTAGATATAGGTTGCTTGAACAAGGATCTAACTTAATAACTCAATGTGAGTCCAAAACAGTAAATATTAAGGGGTCATAATAGGGGTCAAATTTAAAAAAAAATTACCCCTTATTTATTTATTTATTTTTTTTTTTTGCTCAGCATACACGTCTAAACACCCGGGCAACACCGGACTGAAATGCTAGTAAATAAAGAAAATCTAATAAACATATTTTTATTATACACGGTAAGTTTTATTTTTTTTTACTTTTGTTTTTCCATTTTAAACAAAACAAACAAAAAATTAGATTTAAATAAACATATGTGCATTTTACGCGGCAAGTACTTGGCGTTTTTTTTTCTTTGGTATTCTTTCACATTCATTTATTTATTTATTTTATTTTTCTCTATTTTACGCGTCATGTATTAGCTAAACCAGAGCGGGGGGCATCTATAAATATAAAAGCTAAAATGTATGTGTGTGTGTGTGTGTCTGTGCGTGTGTGTATGCGTGTGTGTGCGTGTTCCTTCACCCTAAACTCGGCATCCTCCTGCTACTACGACAAGGACGTCATGTTTGACCTAGAAAATATTGACGTTAGTTTCAACCATCTGCAAGTTTTTTTAAAGGGTTAATTTTATACGCTCTAAATTGTGTGTCTGCTTGGCGTAGGTCTAACGTGTCAGCCATTTTTTCCACCTTAGCCTCGATGGTTCTAATTCGAGACTGTCTTCCTACCTAAACTTTTTTTACACTTCTACAACTTTTTTTTACATTTGTTCGTTGTTTTGCTTTGTTTTGGTATTTCCATTTTTTTTATAAAATCAAGTTTTTTTTTATAATATTAAAACAGGTCTCTTTCCTACATACCCACCCCCAAACACCCCGGGCAATGCCGGTTACCCTCCGCTAGTATTTAATATAAAAGTATTAATGAATAGTCCTACTCTACAAATGTAGCTCACGGTGAAAAAGGACAGGTATATGAGAATTGAAATAGTAATTTCACAAATTGTCACTTGCCTGTTTACTTACATTTACATATGTAAACGTTTAAAATATAACGACTGTTGACATAAAACAAGAGCTTAGCGTAATTTTGTTATTTGAGGAAGTTCCTTTAAATTTTTAGCCAAGTTATTTTAAAAATTTGTAATTTTTATGGAAGTTGTATTTGTAATTTTGTCATTTTTATGGATATTTTCAAGGTTACATCGGCTACTCCAAGGTAGTAGCATTTGATCAGAATGCACTTTGTCAATTTCTGAAATATAAAGTTTTACGGAATTTGGGATATGGCTGTTTTTCAAATTAAATAACATTAACTGCAATTACTGCTAGTTTAGCAAAGTATCAATAATAAATACTATATTATGTTCCGATGTTTGAATAACATTTAAAAAACTCTATTTGTCCTGAATTTAATTCTTTTTTGTATATTGTCTTTGGATTCAGAAACAAGTACGTACGCTTAGCGTGTAACCTGTATTCTTCAAGGATTGTAAAGAAATGCCTTATTATTTTATTTAGATGTTTTCAGTTTGCAAGTGTTTACCGATGTTATTCTAAAGTGGGCATTATATATTGGTACGGAACTATTTTAATTTTTTAATTTCATTTACACCTCAAATAAGGTAAGGTACCACTTTGATGTAGAGGACTGCTATCTGAGACATAATTTTTGTGAGCACGATGTGGGCACCTTATCAGCAAGATGTCTCACTACATTACACTTCAACTGCTGCATGTCATTACAGTCAAGGAAGAAGGAACCTGAAAAGGAAATTCATAAATCTAGCAGTCCAAGTTAAGAAATATTAATCATTTTTTTACATCTAAGGATTCTACGGTGGGATTTTACTGCTTGTAGGGGTTATAGGGGATATTTACATCGAGGTGGTGTAGTTTGTCGAACCATCTACTTGTAATATCGGCACATGGATTCAATATACTGTCGACGGTACAGCTGCTAAAACCTATTATGCCGTACACCCTTTTGAACTGCTGTAAAAAGAGGGAGAGACTCGTAACAAATGCACCAGCTAAATTGTGGAAACAATACTCTATACATGGTCAGAGGATGGCATTGTAACAGTACAGAATACTTCCAGGCGAAAGTACCTTTCTAGCACGATAAATGGAGCCTTTGCAAGGCACTCAGTATTTGTTCTAAATCATGTTCTCCCTAAACGTTAGCCGAAGAGTTTGAACAAGCTACTTCCAGGTAATATATAGAGATGTAACAACAGGATATTATTCTCATTCTTTTTAATCTCGGGTATCTATCTGACGCAGTATGACACACTTAGTCAAACGTGGGCCACATCCATCTATATTAAAAAAAAATCATAAGATCTAAACGAAACGGATATATACTCAAGAATCAAAACAATGAAAAGAATATGTTGGTGTCACAAATCTAGTAATATATCATTAGTCATGGCTATTAAGATTTTAATCTTTGCAGCATTGGATTTGACCATATATTTTTCCCCATTATGACACAGACGTGAGGTTTTCTTTTCTTGATTTCCTACCATTGCCTTCAAGACGTATTCATTCGTTTTCTCCACGTGTCTCTTAGAAAGCATGGTGTACTCATCTCAGAATAAATTTTATCAGCGTGGTTATTTGTTAATATCAGGAATAATACACGTCACAGGATTAGCCCCTGCAGTACACCCGCATTTATATAATATTGTTTTTACGTACGACAATATGTGATTCTTGTCTTTTTAAAGATGTACTTGTGTTAAGTATTTGCCCACTAATACCATAGGCTCTGATTTTCATGAGAATACTATTATGATATACACTGTCAAAGGCTTTAGATATATTTAGGGTTACTGCCCAAACTTACCCTGCTTTATACAGCGCATTGGATATACGTTTAGAGATTACAGTTAAAATATATGCCGTACATCGGGATTAGACAGTCCCTTACTCTTCGTTTGACAGAAGCTTCGCAGATATGAGGTGGTAGACTAAAGCTTGGTTAATTATGAAGTTAAATATTTTGGCGAAAAGTGGGAAGAGGCTAGTGGTGCCATAAATTAGTTCGTCAGTTCTTTCGCGATAATTTTTGTAAATTGGTTTTACAGCGGCGGTTTTTCAGCAGCCAGTAAAGCAAGATTCATTAAATAAGTTTTGGAAAATTTAGACAGAAGTAGAATAAACTCGCCGCAGCATATTTTAAAAATACATCCAGGATGTGATCAGGTCAATGTGCTTTTTACGTGTCTATGTTTTTTATGATATCATGTATTGTGAAGGAGTTATTTTCAGATCATCTAATCTAATAATATCTCGGAAGGAGTAGTTTGCTGTGTCCAAAGTAGAGTTGCAAGTAACCGATGGGCAAACAGAATAGTCTTCTCGGTTGCCGTACAAACAACTTCAAGATTGTTGGATAGTGTTGGGTAGTGATTAATTTAGTGCACTGTTATAAATGTTCCAGAAGTCATAGGTTCATAATTTCTGCGCTTCGGTGCGTTTTCTAGTGGTTTCGGTATATTCTCCCTTATCATTGGTAATTTGTTTATATGTTCCACTTACTTTATCTCGACGACCTGATTGAAATCACTACAATTTATAAAATTGATGATTTTCTTTAGCATGTACTACTTTATTTATCATTTGGATATCTATGTAAAATATTATAGAACAGGATGCGTCCGTTTGGAGATTTAAAAATGCATTAAGATAAATAACTATATGTCTATTGTTCAAATGATTTTAGCTTACCATTTAGTCAGAGGAATGCTTTTGAAAATAATTTGAAGGATGAACATTCTCAAAAGACAACTCCATTTTTTTTTCAGACGACAGTTTTTTGTACCTTCTGATAGGAAGTTATTTTTTTAATGTACATTTCAAAAAAAAATGATTTGCGGAATCAAATAAGAATTAGATAATGTTGAGAGAGTAGCGATGAAATACTTTTTAAACTGACATGACATTTTAACGTTATCATGTTATGTTTTAACTTCTTCTGAAACAATCGAAAAACGCCATGGATTAATAAAAGTAATAAACTGTAATATTAAACATATTCACATTAAACTATAGGTTAAGAAAGTATTATATTCGGGACCGCAACACATATTTGCTTGATTTTGTGAGAAAAGGCAAAGTTCATCAATGATTTAATTCCTCAAGAGCCAAGTGTCAACTGGCAGTTTAAATATTAACAATATCTAATAATCCTTATGTAATATTTACAGTAACTCTAATATTTGTTATGAATTTAATTATGTATATTTAAATGTTTTATTATATGTGCATACATTTTATTATAATTTGTGTATTTTTGTATATCATTGTGTATAATATGCTTAGCAATTTCCAAAATAAAAATTGAATTGTGTGCAGACATGTTAAAAAAATACAATTTCCGCACTAGTAATACCTCCTATCGATATATATATATATATATATGTGTGTGTGTGTGTGTGTGTATGTGTGTGGGTGTGTGTGGGTGTGTGTGTGTGGGTGTGGTGGTGGTTGTGTGTGTGTAGTTGTGTGTGTGAATAGATTCGTAAGAAAGATGTAATATTAAAATTCGTGAACTAGTAAAATAGATAACGGCATGAGAAGAAATAGTTAAACTATGTTGGCAAGTTAAAATGAACAGTTTGCATTTCAAATTGCAGATATATGTATTTATGGTTATCCAGTTTAACACAGATTTTACTCGATATCAACTATCTTTGGAGCACGATAATTTTTTTCCGTTAATTCGAGTGATATTGTAAAAGTATTTAAATTCTTTTTAAGTTGAATATTTAGACACATACACTTACTGTTTTTTTTTTTATATAAGAGAAAGTCGTGTTACCTCCGTCACTCTCATGGCATTTATTAATTAAGGAGATAGTAATCATATAACAAGGCTTGCTTAAAACGAGTAAAATATTTTTTGCATGTATGAATAACGAATACAGTATTGTCCTCTAAGTTGAAATACAAAATGTTCATTAAAACTTGCCGTCATATTCCTATTACTTTTGCGCAATTCAATGTATTGCTTAAGGTGTTTAATGCTAAATATTTATAATTTATTCTTCGATTACTTAAACATAAGTAAATACTGCTGGAGCGGTAACTGCTTTGGTACCGTTTCTAGCTGATGAAACCGAGATATTTGTTAAACTCCTGCAATCAGTAACGTATAGTAAGTACAAATAATATCCATCGAGGATTAGCTCAGTAATGATTAATCCGACATCATGTATTAAAATATACTAGAAACGTAGTGTATGGCCTAACAAGCTGGCTGCACTCCATCCGATAGTTCATAGTTAAACCCGAGTTCTACCTTTTGAATTTCTAATACAATCATGATATTACATTTTAAAAAGATAATTCATGAACTACACAGAATATGACATCATTTATTGTATAAAAACAGGAGTAGTCTCCTGTAGTTGTGTAATACATAATGGAATCCGAATTTAAATCAACTCTGTAATTTACGGCACAAAATTTAGCAGTATTTTTTTATTATAAAATTGTATATCTGGGTTTCATAGAATGGTTATTATTATTTGTTTTTGTTTTACGTTTTCAGTTGTTAGTAAGTAATGTCGAAACAAATTGACGTGACCGAAATCGGATAATATAGCTGAACGTATGTGTGTATCTGTACACGAATCGACCTCTATATGGTTTACTGTTACACAAAATGGATCCAATACAAATACAGAAGAGGTATCAAGGATGGAAAATGGGTGGGAAAAAGTCACCCCACAAAAGGGAGGGGGTCATACAATGCAGTCCTCTCTTTAATTTGCGCATCCGTGCGCCATTTGTCTTTTTATTTACATGTCACCTCGGACAACACACACACACACACACACATGTTTCAGTAAATAAAATAGACGTTTGTCTATTAATTCTATTGTTGATCCTTTCCAACTTCCGAATAACAATCTTAAATACAAGGCTGGCTTCTGAAATCACCATTTATATCATTAGTCTGAATACGTTCTCATTCTTGGAGATTCCTCGGAAAGGATTAATTCATCTATCTGGTTGTATACAATTTAGATACGATATGGTTAAATATTTTCTTAGATTCATTTATGTATATTTTGTATTGGTTTATTATTTTATTATGTATTTTCATTTATTTATATCCTATTTTTCCATAGGTTACCATTAATAAAATCCATAAATGACTGCAAAATTATTTAAATTAACAGCTCTACCAACATCCCGGATGTTATTACTATTGGTAAAGGTTTTTTTTATTTATTAATGGCAAGTTTTTTTGGGTTTGTACTAGCAATGCTACTAGTATTTCAAATTTTAATTTATAGTTGTTTTTTTAAGTATAGATGTATTCGCAACGACAATCTTCCTAAACTGGGAGAGGAGACTGGAATGATGATTAGTCAAGTATTTAAATATAGCAGTTTTTGGGGACATGTCATGTAAGTATTCTCGAAAAATACTGCGGTAGTCAAACATGTGTATATGTTCCTATTGATTGCTTGAGAAACATTGCCCCAAAGGGCATACGAATCGAAACAATTTAGCCTTATCAAGCAACGGAGTCGACGGACAGGAATGATTAGTTATATTCAAGTTAGTGGTTTTAAATCTATTTTATTAAAGAGTATGCTGTCGAACAATAAATTCCGTTGTAAATTTTAATTCACAGTCTTGATATATTTTCCTTGTGCACAGAAATACCTATTTCCATGGCGTTCAATGTAATAGATGTACTGAAAGTAAATCCGCCTTTGAGGTTGCCAGCTACCACAATAAAAGACTAAGCGAGAGAGTTGTATGCTAAGATCGTTAAGTCCAAATAGCTGAGTGGCGGCTTGATTCCTACGATTTTTTTTCAAATAACAAAAAGTTTCCTGAATAGAAGTGCGTGTTCTATCGTACCCATACTCAATGAACCTGGCGTAATTTCATCAGCATCGGATGAAATCAAAATCTTTGATAAGAACTTATCAGATAATTCTATTTTATGTGATTCAGCCTCCCCTCCTTGCATTTCTACTTCTCTCAGAAAACACGCTATGTGACACAAATATATGTGTTTGATGTTGGTAAACATCTCCATTCCAGTAAAGCAACTGGCAGTGACGTCTTTCTTATCGTAGTACAACAAAAAGAGTCAATCAAACCATAGATCCATACTTACGAAGCTGTCTAGGTGGTGTCTTAAGGAGAATTGCTTCCCAACACCCGTGAAAACCTTTTCAGTATGTTCCGCGTTTAAACACTAAATTGATTGTTCATCTCTCTCTAAATACAGACCATGGGCTTCATGAGTAAGTTGCTGGAAGCTTTGCTAAATAGAGAAACAGACAATCAACTCAACAAAACTAACCTCCTCATTGACATGTATTATGGTTTCCGTTCTTCTAGATATACAGAAGACGTGTTAGGTATTATATATCATAGGGTTAGGGAATCTTTCGACAGATGCTTTCGTTTCTATGGCAATTAACCTTGACATATCAATAATCTTTGATAACGTATAGCATAAATCTCCAGCTAGTTTTTTTAGCTGGAAATTTAGTTTCAATTACTAAATCATTTCTGTCTGATGGGTAAATCAGAATAGTTGTAGCTGGGTAGAACTCAGAAGTTAAAAGAATTAACGCTGAAGTTCCTCAGGGGGGCATCATAGGTACAACTCGTCTCCTGATCTACATCAATGATCTCTAAATCACATCTAAAGATCATTCGTAGGGAATTTTCTGACGACACTACCATCTATGGCAAAATATCAAAGGCTGAAAACAACTAAGTTCTCTTTTATTCTCTCACCTTTTATCTTGGACACCTGGTGCAATGAGGCAATAGGTGTCTGGTTAATTTTAATGCATTAAAACAAAGCTTATATCATTCCATTATCAACGCTCTGATCCCCGTCTGGCATCAGTTGAATTGATTGGTTTTCGTCTTGGGACGGTTCCATGTTTTGACAAGCTTTTAGGTCCGACATTTACACCTGATCTAAGATGGAACACGTAATTCAAATCAAATGCTAAAGTCCTTGGGAAAAATGGTTGGATCTTTCTACCATTCAAGTAAATATAACTTCCGATGCAATTCTCTTCCAGTTTAAATATATAGATAGAGTACTGATACCATATCTGGGTAGTAGCTCCTAAAACCAATTTAACCTGCATTTACCTATTTAAAAATAGACGCAGTAACCTAGTGGAGGATGCCATGCTTCTCTCGCTTGCAACCTGTACCTCACAAAAAGGATGTTGCGAGCAGGCATTTATAAAAAAAAATCCACTATGACAACCGTTACTTCTTTGTTTTGTGCGGATATTGTGAGTAAAGATTTTTCATTTTTATTGCACTTTGTGATTGATAATATCAGTATTAAATCGAGATTTACTGATAAACAATTAGCTAATTCCGACGGGTGAAAATTAGATCAAATACTTCTATTACATATTTACAGAAAATATGTGAGTTTATAGACAGATAGTAAATGCTAGGTTGTTTTACGTTTGACTGGCGCTGGCATAAACTAATAAATAAAGTAATTTTTGAAAGAAGTGATAATTAATCTAGTTAAAAATTTAATGAGACGAATGTAGTTTGTTTATTCTCAATATACATAGAGATATATACATATATATATATAATTATACGCACACACACACACACACACATATATATATATATATATATATATATATATATATATATATAAGTTTCGTGGTTCAATTTTTAATTCTGAAAAAACAACATATAGAGACATATATTCGATTTAAGAATTTATTGTTTGACAAAGGAATACATAGAAGGGGTTATTTTAATTTCCTTACGTATTGAGCTTTTCCTTTTTGACTAGGATCCCCTTGAAAATATTACTTCAAGTAATATCAATCCGGAATTTTCTATCTGGATTTCTATCAGTGTCTTATATATATATATATATATATATATATATATATATATATATATATATATATATATATATATATATATATATATATATATATAACCTAGTAAGATATTTGAAACAAAACAATATAAACTTCTCTTTAAAAGGCACAATTTTAACAAAATCCAAATCTTACAGCCCAGTCTCTAAATACTGCCTGATTTTAACGAAGAGCAAACCGAGATTATAATGGCCCCTAGTAAATTAAACATCCTCAACTCTAAGCCAGAGATAATTTGCAGTTGCAGGTACAAGAGGAAGTTCAAATACGGAAATACAAATAACCTTGCTGAAAGAACACCACCAGACAGGGACTCATATCTTGGACTTCTAATGCTAATCTTGCAGTAAATTAATACCCGCCCATGCTGTTCCTTGCCCCTAGCAAACGGCTAACACGCGAAGTATTATTATTATTATTATTATTATTATTATTATTATTATTATTATTATTATTCCCTCCGCAATTGCTACAAAAACTTTTGTCCTCGAATTTTGTTGCAATTTAAAAATATTATCTTCCATCTAGCAATTAATGATATAGATATAAAATGTCCAATATTTTTTTAGCGCAACAGAATGTACATTACATAAAATTAATCCAATGTAATGTTTTGATTCAATTTAAATTAAATTTTTGTACCTCATCTTGTAAAATTTTAAAAAAGTGCATTTTGAAGATAAATAAATTTCAAATTGAATCTTGTACCTTTATTTTTAAAGCCTACAGTAAAAACTTTTAGTTTAACAATTTTCATGCCTTGGATAAAATGTTTTTTCTAGCTATTATATATATATATATATATATATATATATATATATATATATATATATATATATATATACTAGCAGGGGTTACCCGGCGTTGCCTGGGTGATCGGCCCACTTCCCACTCCGAGGGGTAACAAAAAAGTAACCCCTCTTGATTTACATGCTTGGGGCCGGCCTCCCCCCTTCAGGGAGAGATAATCCCCAACCCCACCTTTAGGGAGGAGGGTGCCTGGAGGCTTCTCCCCCCCCCCCGAAAGAAAAAAGTCACCTCCTCCTGGCCTCTTCGCCCCCCACCCTTGGGGGGATCCCTCCTTTGTGTGGAGAAACTGCAAAGGTCCCCCCTTTCGGGTGAGGAAATTCCAGGCTTCCCCTTTTGGTGGGGGGATGGTGGTGTTGCCTTCGTTATAAAGATGGCCGGCCAGCTGAAAAAATGGCGTCATCGCCGAGGTCCCAACAAGCAAGATATGTTGAACTCTTAGACTGTCAATAATGAACAGTAATTTTTACAGACAGCGTTACAAAACTTCAAAATTGGATTGAAATAAAGAACACGATGATTTATACTGAACCTCATCTAATATTAATAATACAAAAATGATAAAAACACAAGTCGTTTGTTTATGTATTATAAGCAATTGAATATTTCGTTGTATTACAGATTTTAAAGATAAGAATGGGTCCTTTAATTACTTATAAATTACATTTTAAAAAAGTGAAGGAACACGATTTGATTTGTAGTAAACTTGAAGTTTATTCAATATAATTAAATGAAAATTATGCATGTAAGATTATGAATATTTGAAGCAAAACACAAGCAAAACATTTGATATGAGTTAAGACA
>NC_136489.1:84067687-84172687 GCF_053919585.1 Euprymna scolopes
TAGTTGTCAGTGATATTAAACTTCAAACTATCAACCAAGATGTTTCATTCAACATCCGGCATTTCTAGGAGAGAGTAGATAGCATATGTTTTCTTGAGGTTGATGTTTTTTCTCCAAATCTTTAAGTGTATATTTTTTGTTTTTAAAATCCACTGCCACAATTTCAGAGCGGTACTTGTTAAGGAATCCTTCACACGGGCAAGATTATTTTCATTATTTTTTACAGCGATCGGAGCTATACAGAATAAGCACGCAAACATCAACACCGAAAGTGTATATCTGCGTTTTTAAATCCCACGTTAGCATCTACGCATTTAGTGATAAACTAAACGGGCTAAATGATTTTTATTTATTTTGAAAGCGTTTGCAGCAGTTTCAATTCAACAATAAACGAAAGTGCATATGCATATATATATATATATATATATATGTGTGTGTGTATATATATAAATATATATATGTGTGTGTGTGTGTGCGTGTGTGGATATATATCTTATAATATATTCCAATCCTTATATAAGAAGCTAAAACTAATTACAGAACAATATCGTAAAAAAATATTACAAACGACTATATTCCAAAGTTCGTGATGTTGACAATCTTATAATTTACTCTTTTATTTTAATTGATATTTGCAATTCGTGACAGTATATGTTTCGTAGCGCAAAATCAATCACTTACTTATATCAATCAGTGGATCTATTATGCCCATAACTCACCAGAAGACATAACAACAATCAATCCCTAAAAAGGAAGTAAAATGCGTTTTTACATAATTCAAATCCGAAAATTGAAAGAGAAATTGAAAATGCCCTATAATATGTTTCATTAGGCCATTTTGAATTTTAGAAATAAAGTAATTCAACACATCTTTTCGTACTAGCATGATCATATAATTAAGGACTATTCTGTTTAAAATTGATAAACTTATTTTTTCTAATTAATATATGCATTGTTATGAAAACAACATCAATATTATAAACTATTATGTATGTTTGCATATACGAAACTAAACTGAACTAAACTAATCCAAAAAACAGTTTACTATTACGGTTATAGTAAATAATTTATTAATTTGCATTGAAACCAGACATAATTCTAATCACTTAAGTACTATAATAAACGTTATTACAATTTCAATTATAATTCTATGTGCTATAATTACGTTAGGTCAAAATGAAAATTTTACTGAATACTTAATTGTTTACTTTAAGCGTAAAAAAATTAACATAAACTTAAATAATTTCAATTTTAATGTAAATGTTATCTGATTTGTTACTTATGATTAAGAGAAATTCACTTATATATATATATATATATATATATATATATATATATATATATATATATATATATACGAGTGGATTACTCTTTATCGCGAAAAACAGGTAGGATTACCATATATTTTTAAGTTTTGCTCTTTAGGATCTTGTATAGAATTTAATATCAGCATGTACATTAGCAAACCAGTTTACTTTCCTTTACATAGTACGCTCGATGATGTTGGGATAACTAGCATTTTACCTAATCATATTTTCGGCGTTGACAGTGTATTAGAGTGGAATGTTTTTTTAGCATCTAGCGATTTATTTGTTAACGGTCGACATGTTGCCTTGGTCTAGATTGCCCCGGATATTATGCCAAATTGTGTGGACGTCCTATTTGGTTTTCAGAGCGCAGTATACATATATATATATATATATATATATATATATATATATATATATATATATATATATATATATATATATATATATATATATATATATATATATATATAAACTTTGAAACATAAAATGAAATATTGCAGCAAGAAGACAAATACTGAATTAGTGATAACCTCTGGGATCGACCTTAAAAAGAAAAGATTAATGTAATGGTTAATTAACTGAATTAGATACGATAACAATACTCTCTGTGTGACAAACAGTTGCTTTGTCGAGACGTTATATTTTACATCGATGCCTTATTTTTATTTGTAATTTTTTGTAGCTTGTAAATTTAATGTCGATTAGGTCGATGCATAAACTCTGGTATAACTTATTTTTTCCATTGCGATCAGTGGGTGAGAATGTTTCTGGTAATTTGAAAAACGTTTACTCATAATTTCATAGCTTTAGTATATTTCTTCGTTTTGTTGGCGTGATGGCATTCTTCAAATGAGTGATTGCTTATTTGAGGATCGAAAAATTACACTAAATCTATTGCTAAGATAGCCAGAAAAATGGTACGATAATTATAACGCTCTGGTCGATATCTATTTTCCGATGCCTTCCTCTACCAGTATAAAAGCCAAACCTTAAGAAAATAAAAATATAGCTAAACCACTGTCATAACTTCTCCTACTCAATATCCGTACCAAAATCTAAACGTAAATACATGAACAAAGCTGCTGTTTTAGAACTACCTTCTATTAGAAACATGTTATGCTTGCCAGCACTTCTGCTAAAAAGAACGTGGTAGTGGCATAGTAGTCGCATAATAGCAAAGGTTGCTTCAATGTTGCTAGGTTTTTATGGGATCTTCATTATCATTCTCAGGTGACTTTGATTGACGGTCTTCAGTGTCCTTATGTGTCTGATATATAGAATGGAAGCCTCTGCTGAGGCCACCAAGACTGAAATACGACGGCTTTTCAAACTCTGAACTTTGTGTCCAACCGGAGTCTGGTCTTTATCCAGAGCAGCTTTTCTAGCTTACCAAAGGAACCACATGCAGTTTGAATTCGCACGTTTATTTTTCGTCAACACGGTAGTCAGTACTTTTATTGCTTCCAAGATATTTGAAGTTTCAACAACGTTTGGCACGTCGCTGGTGATTGTTATTGTATGCGATTATCTAGTGAAGGCTGATACATATCTTCTGTTTTCCTTATATTGATTTTAAGCCGATATTCCTGGATGTTTGAGAGAAAGTATCCACTGGCTTTTGGATTTGAATTTGATTTGGAGCTATCAGAGAAGTGTATGCGAACAACAGGTATATTATAAGCTCCTTCCCGGCCTTTGCCTTCAGTCTTGTAAGGTAAAACGATTTCCAATGGGTCCGTATGCAGATCAGGACACCTCCTTCGATGTTTTGATGAAGAAGCGTGAGCACAGATGTCAGAAATACGGTAAAACATGTTTGGACTAGTACGCACCTTTGGGTGGTGCAGTGCTTTCCTCCCAATAGTTCGATTTCTAGGTTTCCTACTACAACTCTCCATTTTGTTCGTTCGTAAATTGATTGATAATTTTCATAAGACATTAAAACACTTTCCACAGCAGTTTTCTGTTCAACCATATCAGAGACTATGTAGAGCTCCCGGTTCAATGGCTTAAATATCTGTCTATTTCACGCCTGTGATTCAGTTAGGCTTTTCTCCGCCAGTCCTGCAATGGTCAGCAAGTATATCACTCTGCAGTTGCTGGAGTCCTTGTGGTCAGCTATGTTTTTATAGATTGGAATGATCATGAATTGAATTCTTGTGGTAGGGTCCATTGGTATAAGAATTTTATTATTAGTTGGAGTAGATTTCTTATGAGATGTTTTCCGCCGAACCTATATACTTCAACTGGTATAACGTCAATTCCTGGAGCTTTGTACATTTTAGTTTTTCTAATTGATTCCCCTTCTCTACTTCAAGAGTTAATGTATCATTAAGGTTAATCTACTGGGGAAAGACTATTATGTAACTTAATATCATCTCATCCGTATTCGATTCAACATCCACTAGGTTGCCGAAGTCCCATTGCCATCTTTGAATTAAGTGTTTTGGGTGAGTCAGAGTTTTTTATTTTGTGATAAGAAAGCCTTAGTCTTGTGAGCACTGGGGATACATTTCCTTCAGTGACCTGAAGAAACCTGCAGAATACTTTTCCTGTGCTTGCTTTTCATATCTTCAGCCTCATTCAGTAACGAGGTGTATCTCATTTCTCTTAGCTTTTTGGTGGGGATTTCTTTTTTCAGCTTTTATCTGGTTTGCTCTAGTCGGGTTGCTTGATTTTGATTTTAACGCTCGGTTTCTTACATCAATTGTATCTCTAATTTCCTGGTTATTCTCGTTGAACCAGTCCGCATTCTGCTTCTTTGTGAACCCAAATACCTCTGCCGCAGCGGAGAATACAGACCTGCTAAGCGAGTTCCATGTTTGTTCCGGTAAATCAGAATCATCAGTGATTTCTTCCAAGGCTGAGTTGATTACAAGTTTAGTCTATCTTACCATTTTTTATTTCCAGACTTTGACATGTCTAGCCTTCTCTTGCGCTTTGTTGTCGCCGTGCTGTACGGAGGTTTAATGGTAAACTTGAAGATAGTCTTGATTAAGTAGTAGTCTTTTGGGCAATCTCATTCTAGCCTAACTCTTGTGTTCTTGGCATATTTGAGGTCTTGCTTCTTGTGAGGAGAAGTAATAGGTATTCGAAGGTTGTAAATAAGTGTTCGTAATTTCCAGTTCAAACGCCGTACACAAACAGAGCAATATTTATCCACTCGAATTAGGATCTCCCTTTAAAAATGTTCTGAGAACGGGGCTCCATGTCTTGTAGTCATTGCTTACACTAGCACTGAAATTACCGAGGAAAACGAACTTATTCGCTTCAAGGACGTTTGCTATGGTGTCTTTCAGCTGAGAGTAAACACCTCCATTTTCTCGGCTGGGTGGGTCAATTTCGGTGCGTAGACGTGGATTACCGGTATGGGACGTGTTTGTTCGCGGTGTTATAGTACTTTCGTAGACTCCGCTAGAGCCCTCTGTGAGTCTGTAGGCTAGGTAGTATTTGATCGCAAAAACGACTCCAGCTCTTCTGGCTTGATCCTCAGGAGACGTAGTTTCTTTCTGCTTCTCTCAGTTTGCCCTTCTCGCAGAGTCGTGTTTCGTGTAACGCGGCTATGCCGATTTTATATACTCGAGATCCAAGTCTATGAGTGCAGTTCTTCTATGTGATATGTCACCTGAGTCTGCATCGAGCATGGTTCTGTTGTTTCATGTAGCGATGTTGAGTTTTGTTATTGTTTCTTCTGTTGTTACCGCTGGATTGGAGATCTGCTACCCGCGGGTTGACAGTATTTGGATGATCTTTGTGTACCTTACAATTTATAGAGTGGTGCTATCTGCAAGCAGGGCTGGTTCTTCATCCGTGCAGCTGCCTCACAGCGACCATCGCAGACGGTAACTTATGCACAGAGATCGGACTAATGTCTCAGCCCTCACACCTGCCTCCGTTATCCTCACTAAATCGCCACAGGACTTCCCACCTTGGCTCCTAACTCGCTTGCGCAGTTTAGATGTAATATCTGTTGCGCATCACATAGACATAACCTCTGAACCACCAATGCTAATATCCAGTGGAGCAAACCTGCAGCGACTGACAACAAACGGAGCTGCAGATTCACGTTGAAAGTAGTCTGAGTGACGTAGACATCGCTCAATCCTGTACCCTTCTACGCCTTTCATTCCGGATCAGGTTCCATGACATTTTTAAAGGAAACATGCAAGCCTACAGTAGAATTTTAAGTCAGAGTTCCCATCTCTTAGGCCTGTGATTTGATCAGGACTACAAGGCAATGGTGCTTCACTTGACGTTCCTAGACTTCGTCCGACCAAGGGTACCCAAAATACAGTAGGGTAAGGGTTGGTAGTGTGCCACGACGTTGCTACACATCGGTAAAGCGTGACACACTGGGGCTTCTTACTACTCCGAGATCCCCTACAGGTTTAGTCTGGCGCTGCAAGACACCCAGTTAACGTGTGTAGCCATCGGCAAGACACTGTATGATTCTTGATGATGGAGATGTTATGTACTCGCATGGAAGACCTACGCGTAGCTGCTCCGTTTCACCGTGAGATAAGCCAGTGTTGTTACCTTGAAGTGACAAGGCATGCAAGCATGAACTTAGCACTAACTTATGCCTAGCATACTAAACTAATCATATCCCCATCCCGTATTTAGAATCAAAACATACACGCATAATTCATATATATATATATATATATATATATATATATATAATATATATATATATATATATATAAATATATATATATATATATATATATAACTTAACTGAAACTTCTTCCAAAGCACCTTAGTCTGATGACGGAGGATATTGTTGTATAAATTACAATTATTATTTTTTAATTGTTAAATATCTTTAATAATAAAAAAAAAAGATTATCTTTAAATGCACAAACAAATCTGTTTAAAAGTTTAGAATAAAAGAAAAACACTTTTATTAATAATTTAAATCTTTTAAGTAAGTAAGTCACCATTTGCTTGCTTCTCTAGATCGGTTTTTATATAGTGAGCAAAGGTAGGGCCACTTAATTGTAAAAATAAAAAATTGCTTTAGAAGAATCTCTTTTTCATTTGACCGAGGTAAAATTTTCCTGTGGGTAAAATCAAATGCAAAGTGTTCTTTTTTACGAACGAGAACACTGGGAAATATTTTTACTTGAAGCAATTCATATGTTATTATTAAATATAAATAAAAGGATGGCTTTACATTTATTTAAACATAAAATCTGTTTTATTTGTTTTGCATTTTCTAATTCTTAAAGTTATAAACAATATTAAATGTAGAAAATTATGTCTCACGGATTAACAAATGCTTAACAGAAATTTGTATTTTCAAATAAATATTTGAAGTATATCATTTTTTATTTTTACTATTACTCGATTCATGTAAAAACAGCATACCATTTACACATAAGTAAATAACCTACATATGTTTTCTCAATGTATTTCTTTTAATGGCTTATCAATTTTTTTCTGGCTGACATCATTCCATAACATCGTTATCATTACAGAAGCCTTAATTATTTAACAATTCCAAGTTATTTCCTCAAATATTTACAATATTTAATAGAAAATATATGTAACTATTTGTTATGGTAATTAGAATGTACCCCTCTTTCGCTCTGTTGCAATTCCAAATTCGATCTACGCTAATGTATCTGTACACAGTACTTCTAAATAAAGTAATTTTAACGCCCGGTTGTAAAATTACAGCTATGTTTTCCTGAATATATCAATGTCTAGACAGGATCTCATTAAGAAAGAAACGATGTACGAGACAATTTAATTGATCATTTTGTTTTGTCAGTAACCGTTTTTGTTTGTTTATATATATATATATATATATATATATATATATATATATATATATATATATATATATATATATATATAAATAAATATATATATCCGTAGCGTTTGGGATTACACAAATGCCTATTACGTTTTCCGCGCCTCGCAAGTATTCTTTCAGATTCTCTTGATTGGTTAAACGTATTTGACTCATATTATTTTACAAACTTATATTTATGAGATAATTATTTTCATAAATAAACAATTTATTTTCTTATAGGTTCATATGTTTAGTGGTTGATGGGTAGATATCTGAAGTGCACTGTATTAATGCTAGATTTAATCAAGAGTCCATCCTGACACCAATTCTAATTTATCTACATAATGGTCTCCCAAAACAAATCCTTAGATCATTTGTAGACTTTTTATGCTGACGCACTACCATCTATGGCAACACATCAAAGGCCTTAAATGACCAAGTTTTTTTTCGGATTCCCATTTCTCTGTGCGTGGTACAATGGAAAAAGAGATAGTTGATTACTTTTAATGCATCTACAACCAAGCTTCTATCATCAACGTTTTATCCCTATCCGGCATCAGTTGAAATGAATAGCTCTCGTATCAGCGAGATTCCATGGTTTGATAAGATTCTGGGCTTGCCCTTTACTCTTAATCTGAAATGAAACACATCAATACTGTTATCAAGAACGCCGGAAAAAATGGTGGGGTCATTTACCCTTCCAGTAGATATCCCACTTTTCATGCAATTCTATATCTATATAAAAGCTAAGTACGTTCAAGGATGGAGTACTCTTGCTATATATGGACAGCAGCTGCTAGAATCAGTTTATTCTGCCTTGGCAGAGTTCAAAATAAAAATTAAAAAATCCTCCTTGCAACCTCTTTCCAACAAAAGGAATGTTGCGATATTTTCTCTGGTTTATCGTTAGGCCCATGGCAAAAGCTCGTCTGAGCTCCAATCTATGTTCCCCCCTTGGAAAACTTTCATTAATAACACTCGTCTAGCTGAAACCACTCTCAATAATTTTCCCCACTCTTTATCTGTGCCTAAAGCAAAATGTACATTCCAGGAAGAAAGCTTTTCTTAAAGATGCTCGCTTATGAAACTCTTTTGTTTGCCTGTTTTTCATCTTTCTAATATTTGGTTGCTTTCAAGTCCAACTTAAACAAATTTTTGATAAATAGTCCGTTTATGTAATCCAATTTACCAAAATTCCACTACTTACGATTACAATATGATCCCATGGACTATTATAAACTCGGTGAGTCTTATCCTCCAGTGGCCTCCAGGGCTTGGTATGTGGTTTACACTTTCTAAAAGCAATAACAAATAAAAGAAAATAAATTGAGAAACTGTATTATTTAAAGCATAACTGATGAGATAGTTATGTGAGATTTAATGTAATATCGTTTACGTAGTATTATTAGGAGACATGATTAATTCTTATAACCCACTGCCATTGAGTTTCTAATGTCCCATCATGCTTCTTTGAATTGGCGCTCATAGCAAAACTTAAAAGTAAAAAGGAACATACACATATGTATGATTTACGTACTTCTTTTAGAGAGAAGATATAATTTAAAAAACGACGTATTTTTTTCAATTTATATTTTATTTAATAAAATGCAACTGTACGACTAAGCGAGTCGCAATGATTTTTAAGGGCATGATTATATCCAATGAAATGCATAAAAGGGAGACAACTCAAATCCAAGTGTCGAAGTCAAAAGCGAGACTTATTTTCAATAGATTTCAGTAGTAGACTTGCTACAATTCGCATTTTTCATGTTGTTTGTTTTTTTTTCTAAAACTACTTGATCGATTTCTTATTTTTTGGAAGATAATATACTCGTTATATGAGAGGTACGTATATCAGACATATTTTCTGTATTATCTTTTTGTTTAATGCCGCTATATGTTCCAATTTGAATAAACACCGGTGTCTCTGTACGAGGATTTGTGAGAACAACGATTGAATCTGCTACATTTCACTACAAGAAACATATTGCTAAATAGAAAAAAAATAACATATAATTAGCAGGCTAAATTATATATATATATATATATATATATATATATATATATATATATATTATATAAATAAACCACTCCTGGTATTTACGAAAAATTTTGTAACTTTTAACAGTAATGATACCTTAAGTAATAGCACAACTGATTTATATTCTACCAGACCTATGAATTATTGTCCTAGAATATTTAAGGGCAGGAGACCGAAGGAAACATTACATTAAAGTTATCAGATATGGGAGGAAGAACATAATTATCTCAATTTCTTTACTAACGTAATATTTGAAAAGTAAATGGGAAATTTAATAGAATATTCAGATATCTCCGTATCTCATATAGAGATCAAGCAATAGATCAAGGAACGGGACCCCTCTATTTCTGGGAGCTTTGACTAAAGTAAAATTAAATAAAAAGAAAGAAACCGAGATATATGTGATCCATTTTCCCAGCTTATTATTAAGATAATAATAAGAGTAATATATAAATAAGAATTTATAGAACAAGTGAATATGATCGCGCACTGAGGCGATGCTTGTTGTGTTTAACAAAAATAAGAGACTGTTCAATAATTTTTACATTTTCCTACACTGATCTAATATTTCGCAAACTACTGAACACATACAGATTCGAAATAACATTTTATCCTAAGCAAAAATATACTTCCAACTACGCCAATAATATTCTGGAAGTAATACTGCTGAAATGTTTTCCTCATCAAACTATAATCAAACTGTATACCTATCGGCACTCCTTGTTTCTCTTTTTCCCCCATTATTATGTTTCGCCTGCAATTTCCGATAAAATTCATCATTTTACTAGTAATTTTGTTACACCCGAGCCGTACTAGTCCATCTTCAAATAACATACCCAAGAAAGAAATTGCTGGGTAATAGTGGCTTTCGACTCTTTTCTCGAAACACTTGACCAGAAAAACGATAAAGTCGGGCTTTCTGATCGGTACACTCACATATGTATATATATATATATATATATATATATATATATATATATATATATATATATATATATATATATATATATATATATGTATATATACATACATATATATAATTATATGTATATATATATATATATATACAATTATATATGTGTATGTAGAGAAAAAGAGTGATACCGATATATATGTATTTCTTATAAATTGTCATGAGAGCTGAAAGAATAATATAAATGTATTTCCGAAAAAGATGTAAATTGTCAAAAAGTAATATGCATAGAAGTACGCAAACATTTAAGAAGAGATTCTATTGAACAGCCTTACACACAGAAGTTGCCCCCGACAGATCTAGAGAACAGGCGTAATACGGAAGAAATTCGATGTACAGTCGGTATACTCCTTTTACAATTTTGTGATCGAAGATGTAAGCTAAATAGTTTTAACGGGAACGCATGTTTTCTTAAATAGTTTCCACATTTTCTGTAAATAAACAAAAAATCTATATTTATCTAGATATTTGGTGAAAAAAATATACTAGGAATCTGAATATATTCAAGCAAAAAACTAAATCGTTCGCTTTGGATAACTGTTTCATGTGATTTACCACCCAGTATTTGTTTCTACGGTGATTGTTTGTTCAATTCATTTATAAATAAAAAAAACAATAAAAAAAAAACAACGGTTTAAATCGTCTACGCGTTTTGTGTATGCGTCAGGGTGTTCAGCAAAATTAATGTGTGTTCTATCCCGTTTGTCGTTAGTATTAAACTTCTTTAAATGCACTGTTTTACATGGAGTTCATCACTTATCAAGGCCCAGAAGCCACTCGGGAATAAGGGCTATTTTGTGTACAATAATCAATGGGATAGTCTTGAAGTAGGCATAGTATTGCATATTTGATAAAGTGTCATCACTTAAGGGGGAGGTTAGTAAGGAATTTGCTCATGTTGGATTTGGAGACATCCATGTTGAAGTCAGGAGGGAAACTGTTAAGTGGTAGAGAGTTCCACAGGCGTGCAGTTCTAAGAAAGAAGTTTTGTTCATGGAATCTACGTTTTGATTTAAGCACAGATAAAGAGGGGGGAATTATTGGCAGGAGTTTTAGCTAGACGGGTGTTTATCGTAAAAGATTGGCTTGGGGGACCAGAGATTGGAGCTCACACGAACACCTACCATGGAAATAACATTAAAACAAAGATATATATGCAACATTTCTTCTGTGGGAGAAAAGGGCATCTCCCACTAAATCACGAAGTCTATTTTGTTCTCTGTCCAGGCAAGATAGGTTGTTTTTAGCAGCTTCTGCCCACATTTGGTAGCAGTATTCCATCCTTGGACGTACTTAGCTTTTATATAGATAGAGAATTGCATCAGTAGTGAGATATCTTCTGGAGCGGTAGAAGGATCCCACCATTTTTTAAGCGACCTTGGCAACAGACTTGATGTACGTGTTCCATTTCAGATCAGTAGTAAAGGTCAAACACAGAAGCTTGTCAAAACATGGGACCTCGCCTAGACAAGAGCCATCCCTTTCAATTGATGCCAGATGCGGATCAGAGCGTTTATGATGTAAAGATAGAAGCTTAGTTTTTGGCATTAAAGGTAACCAGCCACCTCTTCACCAACTGCTCCACACGCTCGAGATCAGAGGAGAGAGAATAAGTGATAACTTTGTCGTTTACGGTCTTTGACGTGTTGCTGTAGATGGTCGTGTCATCAGCATAGATGTCAACGAATGATGTAAGTATGTGTTTTTAAAACTTCCCGAATAACATTTTACAAGACTTTGCTTATCTTGCACCTGATTATTATCATCATCAGCAGCAAATCATGATCTTCATATCAATCCAATTTTTTTCTTTTGTTGACATTGGTTTCTATTATACTTTTCTAGTCAGAATTCTTTTTAGAAATGTATCGAGGACATACGGGAGGAGCAATAAAAAGGTTGCCGACATAGTAAGTAAAAGTGGTTTTCTGGAACTAACTCGTTCGATCTGGAAGTACCAAGCCTGTGTCGCTTATGTCTAGACCAATGTCACCTCTCATCAGTAAGTAATGGTTTATAAATACACGAAATACAAATAGTTTCATTTTTTCTTCATACAACTACACCAACAGCTTCACGTTTATTACTGTAGTTTTTTTACTAATAGACTGATTTTGCTCAAGTTTGGAGACAGGGGATTTGAAGATACTTAGTTGTAACAATGATTTTGAGTTTTTTATCTTCATTCAATCCTAAGTGTACACGACTATGTGTTTAATCACATATTATCAAATATTATTCATGAGGTATCTAAATAAATACCTTATTATATTGTTCATTTAACACAAGTTGATAGTATGCTTGCTTTTTATGCCTTTCTTCACGTATAATTATATTATTTACTTACTTTTACATCAAATATGATATTATTTTGGTAATGTTAAATTAGTAATACTATATTCTTCTCTAATGAATATTTACTATGGGCGTTATTGCATTTAGGCAAAACCAAGTCTTCATATTATATTATTATATATACATATTTAACTTCAGATATAAGACGGCGCATGAAGCTGGTTAAAAGTTAATATTATCTTTGCAAAATGCAAATGCAAATCTTTACCACATGTAGTGTTTTGGCAGTATATATATATATATATATATATATATATATATATATATATATATATATATATATATACATATCCACACGCATATATATATATATATATATATATATATATATATATATATATATATATATATATATATATATATATATATATAATAAAGACTACTTATATATAGATTAGTTTTGTGGATTTATTACGCTCTGCTCAGCTGTTTTAAATGGCTACGTGGCAGGACGATATTTTCGACTAAAAGTAAACCCTGAGGAAATATTATAAAAAAACATTCGCAGCTAATACAGACTGCTATGGTTTTATTATACTGTGTGTCACGTTTAAGGGAACACTTAATTCTAAGAGATGCTACCTCAATAAAGAGCACATCGATGGATATTATACCAGACTAGGCGCATACATGTTCCCGGAATACAGAGAGACACAAAGAAACCAAAAAGAAGAAACAACACATACTGAGACATATTTGAATCTTGCAAGGATCGACCAAGAGCCTGAAGTGATTTTTTGCGTACCATTGTGCATTCATCCTAAACAATAAGTGTGCATTTTTGCAATATTTTTCTTAATTATTTTCTTAAGCAGCGTTTAAGGTGTGACTGAGATGTTATAATATAGTATTTGAATATTTATGAATTTTATATAACAATATAGTGTAATCAACTAGGAACCAGTTGCGTGATTTCTGAGCAATTAAAGTTACGGAGAATAGAACTAAACATTGTTTCTTCATGACAGGACTAACACATTTGCTGGGTCTTTTTCTACAACTATGTTCATATTATAAAGTAACAGTTCATTGTAAATAGGTTAAACCTTTTTTAAATACTGTTAGGATTACTAAAAGTACACGTTTATAATTCAGCAATTAGTTATTGGAATTATATACAACGTATAAACGCCGGAAAGACACGATTTCAACTAACCCAAAAAGAAACATGTTTTAGCATCAATCTAGTGTAATAAATGTTTAGTTTTATTTTTATGTAAAAGGAAAATATACGTTCGGATATATAATAATATTGGTGTTCTCTATGCAAAGTAAAGTAAAACTTTCATAAAAATACAAGTCGAAAGAAAATAATAATAGAAATGACACGCATATATAAGCTGAATGAGAACAAAGCTAGAATTAAAAAAAAACTCATACATATACCCAAGTGTTCCGAGAACTCATTAATATAGGCGGTCAGCAGAAAATCAATTTCAAAAAGACTTCTATTGCAACTGAATTGGTTCCAACTTTAAATTGCAAAAATCAGAAATCTAAAAGTATCTACGCGAACCTCAGCAGGTGAGAAATTCTCCGGGCTTGCAGGAATCAAGTTACGTGGAGAACTTTGTGATTCGTGTAGAACCTTGTCCCATCTGGCGTAAATAAAGCGAATTGACCGGACATGGTCAATCTCTGGTGTAATTAGGACCAGGCTCTAATAATTGTAATCAGGTTACCCGTGGATCAGAGAATTGGTTAGGAGCAGTCGGGAGTCGTCTGCAAAGCCAATCAGATAACAAATTAGACCGGCAACAAAAGATGTGTGTGCACATTACCGAGAAGACATTTTATTTAGGATGGCGGAAAGACAGGAGCAGGGTTGGAGTGAAGTGCAAAGACGTTAAAGTTGTTTAAAAGTACAGCGAAACTGTCTACAAATTTGGTCAGATTTTATGATGTGTTTACTATATCGTGGCCATCGATTGTAAAATGCATTAAGATACACAGCATGATAAACTATAGTTCAACTCAATACACACTTGTACTCATACAGACAAACAAAGAGATATACACACAATAACACGTTCTCTCTCTCTCTCTCTCTCTATATATATATATATATATCTTTCTCTCTCTCTTATTTTCTCTCTCTTTCTCTCCCTCTCTATCTCTTTCCCTCTCATATGTTTTCTCTTTCTCTACCCTCTCTTATATGATCTCTCTCTTTCTCCCCCCTCTCTCTCTCTTTCAGATTACTGCCCCTTATGTTTTATTCCATCTTGTAATGGATGAAATGGGACCGCAAATTATATGCTAAACTTAAACATTCCTGAAAATCCAATCTTCTTAGATATGTTCCTCTTTCAGTTTATAATTAGTAGAATTAATCGCTTGCATATATATATATATATATATATATATATATATATATATATATATATATATATATATATATATATATACATGTAAAGTTGGTTCTTCTAAACGAATAAAACCCTATTTCTACGTTACCAATTTATTTGAAATTTTCAGACAGCCCATCTTTAGAGTCGAGGAATGTTTATATGTTCTTGTAATAAATTTACCTCGCGAATTATTAAAATATTAAATAAAATAAATACATTTTTTAACCGTTACTGCGAATCTGTTCTGTTGATAAAACTGAACTTCCGGTTCGAATCATTTCACAGCCACGAATTGACGAAAGATTTCATTTTCTGTTAACTCGATAAGTAAAAAAAAAAAAATCTTACTCATGCAGAGAGTGATCCGTGCTGAAATAATGATGTTATTATTTAAAAAGCCATTCCTTACATGGGGAAGGGAGGGTGTTTTGTACCTATTCTGCACTTTAACCTTACAATTGAATAAAAACATATCATAAAACTTTAATTAAACATGGAAAACGATTTTAAAAAAATAGCGCGGATCACTCTTTACATTAGCACACACACACACCCACAAAATACTAATCCCATATTTTAAAAATTTAAATTCATTTATGTACTTGCCAATTTTTTTAATTTTATTTATGTTAAGGCTTTTAACTCATGAAACATTACGTTTTAATTGTTTAGTTTATTGTCACGGCATTGTTTACATAAAAAGTTGGTTTTAACGGTTTCTAAACTGTTTCATTTTTACGACATGCCTCAACGTATTATAAACACCCTAACCCCCCACCATGTTAAAAAAAAACAAAAAAAACAAAAAAAACGCCCTTCCATAAACCTCGAAAGCCGTTCTTAACATGGGGAAGTTAGGGTGTTTATAATATGCTGGGGCGAGTCGTAAGATTAACGAAGTTGCTATCTATTATTTATTGCAAAAATTGCTTGAAATTTATTTATTTGACTAAAAAAATTACATTTTGGTACTCCTTGGGCGTTGAGTTCCATGGCGACCAGTAGAAAAAACATAATAGTCGTTCCCTTAGTCTCCCATCTCACCCCGCACGTAAGATATTTGATTTGCTGACGTTGCCGTAACTAAACGATTATTTGTCACATTTACAAAAATTCATTTATTTTGAAAATTTTTACTTTTTATGAATATTTAAAGAAAAATGGGTACTCATGCAGAGAGTGATCCATGCTGAAATAATAACGTTATTATTTAAAAAGCCATTCTTAACATGGGGAGGGGAGGGTGTTTTGTACATATTCTGTACTTTAACCTTGCAATTGATTAAAAAACACGATTTAAAAAATAGCGCGGTCCACTCTCTGCATTAGCACCGAAAATATTACTAAACATTTATTAATAATTTCTCACTTTTACAAACATTTTATTTCAAATTTATTTTTAAATGACGACTTTTATCGACTTTTTTTTATATCTCCCCCACCCTAATGGTGTTTATTCCGAAATCCGTTGTTAACATGGAGAGGTTGAGGGTGTTTATTCTGAAAGCCGTTATTAACATTTGTGGAGGTGGACCTAATGTAAAAAAAAAAAAATTAATTAAAAAAAAAAACTAAATCATTTACTGATAACTTCTCACTTTTACAAATATTTTTTAATTTACATGCGTGGATGAACAGATTGTTGAATAGTGCGAAAACAAAACATTTATGTCCACCTCCACAATTTTCTTTTTTAAATGACGACTTTTATTGATAAATAAATGTACTTCTCCGCAACTTTTATTGATAAATAAATCTACTTCTCCGCCACGGGAACTGAACCCCTCCTTTTTTTTAATAGTATTTTCGGGTGGGTATGCTGACAACAAATATCAGTTAAATTTTGCAAATATCCCCCCTCCAAAAGTGGTGTTTATTCCGGAAGCTGTTCTTTAGATGAGGAGGTTGGGGGGTGATTATAAGGTGGACCTAATCTAAATAAAAAAAACAAGTTGTTTATGCGCACATAAGCAACTATTTTTTATTTAAATTTTTTTTACTTTTTTATTTAAAAATTAGTAAATTTCAATGAATAGAATAATAAATAATTTATCATTAATATGTGTTTTTGGTTTTGTGTTGAATGAAATTTTTTTTCATTACAACAATAATGAACCAATTTAAATCTTCCGGTATGCGTTTAAGGATTACGAAATTATCAATAAATCGTTTAGTTACTAAGCCAACGTCAGTAAATAAAAAAAATGTTACGTGTGCATGCATTAGCCTTGACTGGGGGGGAGCTAAGGGATCGACCATTAAATAATTATGCTGGTCGCCATGGAACTCAACGCCCAAGGAGTACCTAAAGTTGCACTTATGCACTTATGTTACCGTGCTATTTTTAAAATAGTATTTTCCTGTTAAATTCAAATTTTACAATATGTTTTTCTTTTGTTAATTTGTTAAGTGAAAGTACAAATAACCCGGTCGGTTTCTAATGCGAGGAAAATCTATCCCCCCCCCAAAAAAAGAAAGGGGTACTCTGGATAATAACAAAACATTAAAATTGCCTCAGTCTCAAAAGATTTCTTCTCTACTGAACGAGGAAAAAAACAGTGAAGTGTAGTTCACTTTCTGTTTCTCTCCCCCTCTCTCAATATCTCTCTATCCATCTCCCCCTTTCCCTCTCTCAATCTATCTTTCGCTCTATATCACCCTCTCCATCTCTATTTGAGCGCCTTTCTCTCTCTAACTCCCTCTATCTCTTTCCTTTCCTCTGTTTCATACCTCTCTGTTTTTAACTCTCCCCCTCTCTCTGTTTATATATCAATCCCTTTATCTCTCTATCTCCTTCTCTTTCTCTATTTTACTCTCACTGTCTCTTTTCTATCTATATATCTTCCTCTCTATCTGTCCATCTCTAATCCGTTATCCTATTTTAGTCTCCTAAATTAATTACAGTGAATAAGGCATTGTCAAAACATGGATAAATCCTATTTTAGTCACCTAATTTACTGACTGTGAGAATAGAAGTGATTTGGAAATTACTGCTACCTTTAACAGCACCAGAAGTAACTGGTAAACCTTTCTAATTAAATTGATTTTGGCAGCCATTTTGTAACAAAATGACATAGCCTTAGCCCTTACTGCATGAGGAATACCTGCGACCTTGCTGCCAAGTAGAAGAATTATTTATTCTACTTTAAAACATTCAATTTTTCAAAAATCTCATGTTCGACATCTCAAAAACATCCAATATGGGGAAAAATATTGCAAAAATGCAAATTGTTTAGGATGGATGCACAATGGTACGCCAAAAATCAATTGAGGCTCTTGGTCGATCCTTGCAAGATTTGCGTGGCAATGTCAGACCATTTGCGAATGCAGTAATATTGCTTGCAGGAGATTTCAGACAAATGTTACCTGCTATTCTTCAATCAACACCAGCAGATGAAATAAAAGCTTGCCTCAAATAGTCTACTTTTTTGTTCCATGTGAAGACATTAAACTTAACGCAAAATATGCATGTACAGTTGCAGACTGTTCGATCCGCACAAAAATTTTGCATCACTTGTGGGAAATTGGGTACGAAAAAGCGCCAGCTGGTCAGAGTTAAGGGCAGAATTCTTTGACTTTAACTTCTGTAATTTCTGTAATTTTATTTCATCAAAAGATAGTTAGTTTAAAAGGTTTTTGCAGATATTCAAATTATAAGAATTCCATTTGACTGAGTGAATGAGCTATTCTTGCAGGTCAATAAAAAATGCCCATGAACTTAACGCTATATTTAAATGTAAAATTCCAGGTGAAGTAGTCAAATACAAATCCATGGACACTGTTGTGAAAGCAGATAAAGTGGTTAATTATCAAACAGTTATATTTTCCAGGGATGCCACTGCATGTATTGCAACTGAAATTTGGTGTACTAATTATCATGTTGTGAAATATAAACGAATCCAATGTTTGCAATGGCACATAGCTTGCAGTAAAAAAATTAACAAACAATATCATAGAAACAACAATCTTAACAGGACCTTTCACAGATGAATATATCTTCATTCCATGCATTCTTATAATTCCACCGGATACATCATTACACTTTAGCAAATTGCACTTTCCAATTGTATTGTCATTTGCAATAACCATCAACAAAGCACAGGGAACAATCTTTACAATTGTGGGCCTTACAGTTACACACTGACTGTTTTTTTCACATGGACAATTTCTGTTACATATTCAAGAGTCACCAAACCGGAAAATCTCTATATCAGCTAAGAAAATGGGACAACAAAAACTGTCTACCCATGCAAAATGGAAATTTAAACCTATGAGAAACATGCTTTTTCTCATTTTGGAACTTTTTCCATTGCGCCAATTTGAGCCACAGCAACGCGTGGCAGGGTACAGCTAGTATATATATATATATATATATATATATATATATATATATATATATCAACATATTTATATATGTATGCAAATTTTTATACATGTCTCTTTCTCCCATATATATGGGTGTACATGTGTACATGTGTGTATATGTGTGTATATATATATATATATAAATTTTTATATGTATATATTTATTTATATATATATGTATGTATTTTTCTCTCCCATTAATTCCAATCTTAATATTCCTTTATAATATTAATATTTCCTTTTAACTAACTAGTTATTTCGTTACATTATAATTGTCATCTCACTCTTTATTGATTTCTAAATCCCCCATCTGTTCATTAATAGTTTTTCCTTAGTAATTATTGGTTGCTTATTTCTTGTTCATTACCCTGTTACCCATTTACTTATAATAAACATTTATTTAAATATATTTATTATTTTATTATTTGGTTATTGTTACTTAATAACTCCCCATTCATATGTTAAATATTTACTAATTTACTGATATTCTTATCTACTTTTTTTCTCATTAAAAAAAACCCTGTAACGTATAATTTCTTAGTGTATCCTCTTCTATGTTCCTTTCTTCTCCTCCCTCATACCTAGCGTCCGGTAATTAAAAAAATAAATAAAATATTATGTAAACTGCCCCCACCACCACCACACTAACTATCGCTTTAAACTCCACATGCAGTCCAGTCTTCTTCCTCCGAACACACCACGCCGGACAATGCTGACTTTACAACCAGTTGCCAGGGTGATCTGTTAAAATAACTACTAACCGCTATACACGACTTTACTTGCTGCCTAATATCTCTCCCCACTCCCATCGACTACTTTTATTTCAACCAAACTTTTTTTGTTTTCTCTTTTGGCTTAGGTCCTGGTCTCGTCTCTATTTCTGATTCTTTTATAGATTTGTTTCTCCACCTGTAAATTTTAATCCTAAATATATGCAATAAAACTAGTATTTTTCAAAGTTTTAAACATAAACCGTTATAAATTACAACAGCGTCTATAAATATAAACACACAATTAATATTTAACCCCCCTCCCGTCTCATTATTTACACTCCTACTACTTTAAATTCCAACGCGAGTCCCCTCCCACTTCCCCCTTCTAATTTAACTCCCCTTCATCTACAATGATTTTTTCCATTCGTATTGGTGTTATAGCTCAGTCCATCTATGAATTTTGACAGAGCTGGTCGGATCTCTCCTCATTTTCAGAGGATATCTTCCTAGCGGAAACAAAATGTAAATTCATTCTGGACTCACAGAAATACATTTCCTATATACTGCTCTGGCTACACATTGAGCACTCTAGTCTGGGTTTTTCACCACTGAAGAAATATATATATATATATATATATATATATATATATATATATATATATATATATATATATATACATATATGATGGTATTAAACAGACTTATATTACGTGATCGATACTAAACAGACTTATGTTGTTTGATATAGGAGTTTATATATTAATTTTGTATGATTGTTGGCCGTGTTACTTAACGTCTATTGTGCTTCTTTTTTTGTCTGAACCATATGTTATGTGTTGGGATATGGCAGCAGCATATTCATTTCATTGTTTTGACTATTAAGTGTGTATCCGTAGATATCTTATATGCTGTCATATAGAGTGATGTGGTTTTAGTTAATTTATTGTGTCTAACTCTCAGATATATACTCGTGAGTCAAGACAATTAGACAAATATGCTGTTTCCGTTGTCTTAGTTATGTATTACAGTCAATTTACGGTCAGGGGTAATTTCGTCAATGTTCTTCTATGTAACCCTGTCAGACATGTATATGAACATACCGTTTCATACGTCTTTTAGTTAAGCAATTTCATATGTTTTTTGATGAAGCAAGGATCTGCTGAACCACAGCTTTAAACGATCAATACACTGATTGATTTCATATAGATTTTATTTTACTTGACAAGTGTCGATCGCAGAAGAAAATGGAAGTGCATATATGTGCTTGTGGCTTTCTCTTAGTGCGCATACCGAGACATGTCGACTCACTCATAGGGAGTGAAAAACATCTTAACCTATCTGCTTTCTTTTACATGATGGCTCAAAGTCAACTTTATGTCCAGCTTACTACGACACGTGGCACACAGACACGTCCTTCCAGTCAGCTATTTGACTTTCTGCTGCAAGCTTGTTCAGTTTACATCTGGGCATATATTGACAACTTTATAAAGAAATTTTCGTCGTTTATTTCGCCGGTTATATATATATATATATATATATATATATATATATATATATATATATATATATATATATATATATATATATATATATATATATATATATACTCGTGGGCCAAAAAATAGTATACATTTTATTGCATTAAAAACTAGATCGAACAAGGAAACTTAAACGGGACTAATAACTCAGAACAAGAAATTTATTTTAATAATTGTTTTAGATAGAATCGCATTCCCTTCTGATTTCTTTTACAGATAAATCATTTTAGACATGCTCTTAACCAACGTGGAAAACTGTGAAGAGGTGATGCTATATCATTAGCTTTGCACAGCTTCCCACAGCAATTATAATAAACATATATTTCAGACTTTAATGAATCAAATATTCAACGTAAAAAGGTTAGTGAAACTTTATTTATATTTCGGATGAGTCAACTAAATCAAACAAGTTACTCTAAGAAAGCTGATTGGGAAGCTAATAGAAATCCGATCAGAATTGCATCATGTGGAAAAATCTTTCTCTTCCTGAAAAATGTGTTAATGACACCACTGCATTATTCAAAAAGCAAATTGAATCATATGTACCAACACGGAAGTTCTATAGTATACCTCACTCTTCCCAGTGGTTTTATTCTACTTGCGCAGCTTCCATTGCTCAACAGCAGCATGCATACCGCAGGTTTGTCCACCCCACGCCTGCTACAAACAGAAAAAAGTTGACAGTAGCTAGAAGTAATCGCAAGAAAGTAATAGCGGCAGCTAAGAGAAAATCAAAACTACAAGAAAACGCATGAAAGCACAATAATTAGACACACGTATTGTTTGGAAAATAACTCTATCCCCCCTCTCTCTCTATTTCTCTCTATCTCTCTCTATACCCACGCAAACACACACAGACATACACACACACATATATATATATACATATATATATATATATATATATATATATATATATATATATATATATTAAATATAATGGACGGAAATCTCTCGAGAGCTCTTTCAGCTATCATCTCATCAGGTGAAAATCGATAGCGTAAAAATAATAATACTATGTCGAAAGTAAAGAGTTCTGATGGGGAACTTATTGAATGTGCCAAAAATTACGGGAGCATTAAAATAAAGATTATTCACGTTTAAAAAACGATTAAAATAATGACACAACGAGGGGGAAAAACGGGAGAAAAGATTCAGTTTCCCAAAAAGAAACAATGCGTTAGATGTTTCTTTCTGCCGGCACAAAGAAGGTTTCCGCACCGTAATAGAGACATACTCCAAAATCTTTAAATGGTTTCTTGAGTTCGCTCTATGTAGAACCTCGAACCATTCAATTTTTTATCTATCGGCATAGCACGGGTTGTCAATAGCAGAGTCGTAGGCTGCAGAAGGAGGGAGACTACCAGCCCCCCCTTGTCTGATCTTCGATGGAACATGCTGGTTTATACGAGTCAAAAGATGCATGTTCGCCGAACATAACCAGCATCGCACTGGCATTTAAATTGATATACAGTATTGCTATTTTGGATGTAAGGCAAACTATCCTTGCGAAAAGTAGAACATGCAGATCTCGTAGTATATATCAAACGCAAGGACAGAGAATAAAAACAGTCATAAATACTTCTTCGAATCTATTTGGAAAGTATGTTACTATTTTCCCCAATCCACGGTGATTTAAAAAAAAAAACGGGCAGTTCAACGGTCCAAACTTTTTAGGTGATTTAAAATCCGCAACCTTTTTCAAAATACAGTCATCAATAAGGTCAACAGGATAAGCATTATTGATGAATATTTGCCTGATCTTATCGAGTTCGGCGTCCAGTCTGTTAGGTGAACAAATAATCAGCGTTCTATGTACTAAAGTATTAATTAAGCCGACCTTACGTGATGTTGGTAAAAAAGACAACCAGTTCACATATAGGGCAGTAAATGTCGGCTTCGTATGAATTGTAGTGAGAAAGTCCCACCCCATGAACGTTCGACAAGAACATCCAAGAAGTGAAGCGAATTGTCCTTCTCACTTTCCATAGTGAACTTTAGAGATCCATTCAAAGAATTTAACCTATCAAAAAATCTCGACGCTTCACTTTACGATGGAAAAACAGCAAAAGTGTCGTCAATATCTCTGAAATATGCAGTGGGTTTTGTTATAGAATTAAACCAAACGGATTCATTGTAGCCGACGAAAACATCCGCTAACTTTGAGGCCAACGGAATCCCCATTGAAACCTCGTCAGCCTGACAGTACATAATATCACAAAAACTAAACTCCACAGATTTTGTACACATTAAAATCAGTTCAATAAGAATCTCTTTAGAAACACGTGGAGTAGTCAGGTGACCATCGTAAAGCGCGTCGGTACATATAGGTATAGTCTACTCAACGGTATGTTGGTAAAGAGAATAGAGACATCAAATGAGCACATAAATGATGTATCTGCATTAGAACCCAACCTACGTACATAATATACAAAGTGAAAAGAATCAGGGATACAGTGTGTGGTATATTTATCGCGCACATGTTGCAGAATGTCCACAGGCCACTGAGCCAAAGAATTTCTTGCCGAACCAACCATTGATAAAATAGGTCTCAGTGGAACAACTTCCTTGTGGATTTTGGGGAGACCATACATTCTATGACGTTTTGAACCAGAGGGTCTAATCCTGTCAAAGACGTCCTTGCAAATAACGTTTTTTTTAAAATAATGCAAGTAGATGTCTTTGCATTTTTGCCTCGTTCTTGCAAGTATTACCCGTCAACTTGACAGGACCGAGTTTACGGAATTTCGAAAATTCATTGAGAATAACTGTGATTTTCTCAACGTAGTTCGATTTGTCCAAAATCACCATTCCGGCACCTTTGTCTGGTTTGCACATATAAATATTGTCATTGGATTTTAACGCTTTCATAGTTTTCAATTGCGTTATGTTCGATACAATGTCGCTATAATCAACAGTTGTGTTACTGTATCGGTAAGCTAAGGCAACTAAACCAGATTTAATCCCAGAAATATTCCCATTATTTTAAAAACGTTATTTAAATTCTGTACCTCTAAACGTTTATTTAATATATATATATATATATATATATATATATATATATATATATATATATATATATATATATATATGAACAAATGATTAATAAAACATGTTAAAACATCTTGAAAAACAGTTAAAAACATATTTAATTTTTTAAAAAGGAAGCAAAAGATAAGTGGATAGTCTTTAATCCGCGGTGTTTCGAAGAAATGCTCTCCTTCCTATCAGAGGGCAGGAATAATCAAAATGCGGGATCGGATGTTTCATGTAAAAGTATTTAATGAAACCACAAGTAAGTCACAGATCTTGCTTGGTTAAAAAAGGGTGAGATAAGGGGAATAGGAGGTAAAAGAAAAAATGATTAAAAAAATTCACATGAATGGATAGTCCGGTGAAGGGTAAAAAATCCAAGAATGGTCAAATCCAAACACGGTCGAATTAAAAACTTCCAATCCAACAGGTAAGTTCCAAAGGAATCGCGTAACGGGAAGATGGTCCAAAATGATCCAAAAATCAGAATTCCTTGGAGAAAATCACAAAGGAATGAGTTCAAAATCATTAAAAGAAAAGTTCAAATGTGCACGGAAAAACCACTTGAGAGAATATTTAAAACACGTCTGCCAAGGCACGAAGAATCAAGTTAATATATATATATATATATATATATATATATATATATATATACATATATATATATATATATATATATATATATATATCTTTATTATTTCAGTCAAAGCAATGGATGCAGTTTAACAGTTTGTCCGGTACAATGTTTAATATATCTATATAGGGGTTTGTGAAAAGTTATTTGTAATAAAAGTGCAAGTTTAGAAGTTTAGAGGCAAAACGTTTCAGTTTATTTTTGTTGTAGGTTTGTATATATATATATATATATATATATATATATATATATATATATATATATATATTTATATATATGCATATATACATATATATATGTATATATATGCATATATACATATGTATGCATATATGAACATATATGTGTGCATATATATATATATATATATATATATATATATATATATTTCTGCGATATCTTATTATTCCCGTTCGACGTATTTTACAATAATAGAATCCCTTTTTTACTTTCTTTCCGTTGAATTGCTATGCAATACATTTATGCTTAAATATTTCTTGAATTACTGTGTTCTACAATTATACTATGCTGGCTTTTTTGTCACAATAAATTACTATGCGATTGTTTGTCAATTCTCGTTTTAAAACAGTTACTAGAATAGCTTTTAGGTGTAGTGTTTCTTCCTCAGTATGTGTGGCCGTAGTGACTTCCGCCTCACACGTAAAGAGAGATGCAATATGTTGCTTTTTAATTTCTATGAAATAGTAGGTTTGTTTCTGATAGCCTTAAAATATTTATATGCTCCATATTATCTCCATGATCTGGATCTGAAAACACTTCTAATGTCAAGATGCTTGTTGATTTTTTAAAATTCTTGGTGATGCTCTTTAGTTACTCTTAAGTAACGAAGAACTTGTTTAGATATGTTTAAATCATTCATTGTCATTCTTGATAATTTTTGTGATAACTTTTTCACTATGTAATATATTTTTTTTGTTTCCTAGCAATCATTAAGTATACAGAGCTTCCTATTCCTAACATAGTTTACTGGCAATCATTTAAGATGCTGTGTATTTTATTGACATGATTTTCGACCGGTGTAGAGCGCTTGTTGTTGTTTTTTTTTTGCTTTCGAAACTTTGGATAGGATGTTATGAGTGTACCTCGATTTATTCATTGTAGTATTTTTTATTAAGAAAATTGTATGCCCAAAAACCATGATATCTTGAACAAATCGGTCATTTTAAATGTTTTATTTAATCTGTTTTAACATGGGTAAATATTATGTCAACGACCGATATATTGTCTTGGTTTTGCGCATACCAACATGGGCTGCTGGACTTTTTACGATTGTTGTTCAATTATATAATCATAAAATACATTATTCCAGCATCGAACACTATGCGGCTGATCGCACAGACGTGCGTTAACCCTCCAATCGATACATTTAGTTTGATTTCACTTTATCTGCAAAAAGAATTTTATTTCTAAACTCTATTTGAGCATCTTAATAAGCATATTCGACGCCCATTTGATAGACGTTAACGTTATATTGCGATGCGATTAGGAATAAAATAGTGAGTGTCGCTAGGTTTGTATTCGGTGAAAACGTACACAAATATTCTATACGGTAAATTTGAGTGTATTCTTTAGCAAGTGATTTTGCAGTGTACTATTCAACGCCTGACACTATAATCTTTTTTGTAAAGACCCATCTTGAAGAAATGGGATTCATTGTAAGGTATAGGTAGTTTTCCTGTTAAAACATCAATTTCGTTTTTCATTGCAGTGTTCTGTTGCTGACAATGTTCGGACTTAAGTGTTTTGTTAAAGATTTTTGGCGGATTATCCAGGGATTGGCAATAGTCGTGTTGACAATCTTCCAAATTGTCGACTATAAAAAACTTGGGCCGTCTCCTACTTCTGATGTAACCCTCTGAATACTTTTCGACACTTTCTTCAGCATCATTGCTGTCATTATTATTAATCCTCTTGTACTCGTCAACGGCGACTTCATCATCGTCATTTGCAGATGGATAAAAGGAAATATAAAGTAATCCTCTTAATATGAGAAATTTTCGTCTTTTAAATTTGATTTTTTTTCTAAAAAAATACTAAGTAAGCTGGGCTGATATTAATCGTACCTAATGATTATACCCCGGCCGGTTTTGATAGTTAATTTGCTTTTCTCATCTATGATTGCAAAATAAGTTGAACCAAATACTGCATTCTAATTAAAGATGATTTTCTACCGCAGAAAGCTTTATATGGGGTTTATATAATCTTTTGTTAAAGGACCGGCTGCGTATCTATGCAGCAATGCAAAGTGCGTAGGTCCAAAGGCTTTTGGAAAGTTTAGATGTTATACGTATACTAGACTACCCGTGACCCGTTGGGGCAGTATGTTATATTAGCAATGGAATTCATGTATGAGCCTAATACTTGTGACGTAAAGAAAATACTTTTTTTTTTACATAACAGAAACATCTCTGTGAAAGTATATTAAAATGAAAAATCCCCGACGGATCACTCAAACATGATAAAAAAATGCTCCCTATTCGTGTAAAGTTACCTAATTTTCCGAATAATCGCCTAAAACTCGAAAATTAAACATGGTTTTCCTGCGAATCGAACACCGACGAAAGTCTAGCAGCAAAAAAGCACATGAACCTACCGATGCGAAATATAAGAATGAAAACCTCATATTGGAATCCTTCAACAAAGTTATAGAAACTTAAAATCCTAAAAAATAAATAAATAATAAAACCTGAAGCAAAAAAATAAAACCCAAATAAATGAAATAAAATAAAACTTATATTGAAACAGATTAGTAAACGTGTCAACAAATTCGCCGTTCTCACACAACTATTTTGTATCTAGAAATCTAAACAAAAAAGAAAAATACTAACGAAGGAAGGAAGGAAAAGGGACGGATAAAGAGTAGTATTAGTAGTAGCAGTAGTAGTGGTAGTGGTAGTAATAGTAGTCTTGGATTTACAAGAAGCGTTCTTATGTTTGTTAACAGACTACAGTTGTTTAGTTGTAAGAAAATAGCGACAGTATAGTTGTAATAAAGAATAGTTGCAAAACACCACGACTCTTCCCATGTTAAATAATATTCCCGAAATAATAATGTTAATATTTCAGTGCGCAGGTAAAAATCTGCAAAAGAAGCGATTTGTGTTTATTTGTTTACGTTGTTATGAGTTAATGTTAATGTGCACATGCACACACGGATGTCGTAAACAAGAAATTGGATTACACCACTCCTTACAAGGTCATTCGCGTTTTATAATTATATAGATTGCCATTTCAACGAAAAATATTTGCCATCTCTTTCATCAGGTCTGTTTTGGTGAAGCAAATTAAGCGGCGATTATACATGCTTGATACAATAGTTATTTAATAAAAGTAAAAAGAAAATATTTATTAGTGAATTCTATACGCCCACATCTGTACACACGTCGAAGTTTGTAATGTTTTTTTTAAAAAGATGTTTCCGATTCTGTCAAACCCGTTCGGCAATGATTTGATATCTGGAGGTTTGCAGTAGATGAGAAGTTTGTGCCATATTTATTAATCATGGACGGCAGTTTTTGATGGAACTTCGCTGTTGAAATTATATAGACTTCCATTCACTTTAATATCGAATACAATTACATTCGAGTGAACCAGCTTTGATTTATTGGGGCTAATGTTTATATTTGCACCTTGTTTAGTAGTGGTTTGTAAAGAAAATATATTTTGTTTAAATTACACGATTAGCAGAGCGTTTATTAAAATACAGAAACAAAATTCACATTTCTTGTTCACTATCGGGGGTACATCCATTGCCAGGATGTGTGGAAATGTAGTATGGAACCCGGGTGAGGGAATACATTTTTATGCTAGTAGCATGAGATGAGAATCCAAACAAAAGTAGGCAGTTTGGGTGAAGAGAAATGTTTAAAATAGTGGTTGTAGGTAGGCAGGCTCGAACCCTTAATGCGATGGAGTGAAAAAAAAGTAACGTCTTTGCTGTTGTCTCCATCGCGCAACCGGAAATCAAATTCGTCGAAATTAAGCATAGCCCATCTAACACTGAGGATTATTTGCTAAAGTGTCGACGAAAAACAAACTTTTCCTTGTAATAACTGCACAGTGTAAGGTGAAGGCATGAATGTGTTTTTTCGAATATTTGTCATCCGAACAATTGAGCTTGAAAACGATACCGATCTCTCGAGGTTCCTTCGCGCGTGTCGAAACATTGTGCGATAAATTCAAACACATTGTCCGGTATTGACCATTTGTGTTTGGGTGGAGTAGAAAGGAACCCCGGAAAAATGTAGTAGTAGAGGGGAGGGAATCAACACAACAGTAGCCAGACCGAGAGGAAGATGCGTTGCAAAAAGAAAATGGTAGTATGTAAGCAGGCTTGAACCCATAACGTGAGGTAGGTGCCCAGCGTTTCCAAGATGTGAAGAGGTGGTGTAGTAAGGAACCCTGGGGGGGGGGGAGGTGTTACAAAATAATATGGTAGTAGCGGGGGTGCCTGGCGTTGCCGTGTGCGTTTAAGTGGTGTAGTAAGGAACCCTGGGGGTGAAAAACGTGGTAGTAGCGGGATTACATCAAAACAAAAGTAGGTATACCGGGTTGAGAAATGTTAAAGAAGTGGTTGTAGGCAGGCAGGCTCGAACCCGTAATGCGAAGGAGAATAAAGGTTTTAAAAAACCTGACGTCTTACCTTACCCGATGTCTTCATCCAATTACCAAATATCCCGAGCGTTGAAATTAAACGAAGTCAATCCAAGCGAGATGATGACTTTGCGAAAATGTCGACACAAAAACTGAAATCTCCTTGTAAAATCTGCCCAGATAAGAGTGTAAAAATAAATGTTCTGGGCCATTTTTTCGATATTTGCCGTCCGAAATGTCGTGCTATCTGGTCAGGATCTGTCGCGTGTGTGGACATTTTTACATACAAACACTCACAGATGTTGCCTATTTATATATATATATATATATATATATATATATATATATATATATATATATATATATATATATATATATTAGATTAACGAAATTTCAGCATCGCTTCTCTTCAAAACGATATCGTTTATTCGACTGCCCTCGTGTAATTCTACAAAGTAAGCCTGGCGATTAAAATTGGGATCAAATTTGGCACAATCAGATTACTTTGAAATTACATGAGCCGTCGCACCATATTCGATTGTTACTGTTTGCTGAAGGTGCAAATATACATGCAAATAAAAAATAAAGTTTGCTAACAGAGTTCTCGGCATTTCTACTGGAGTTCCCGTTTTAAATTCTTGTACCTATATGGAAACGGTTGTGATTAGGATTCCCACAATTATAGTGATTGTATTTTCTTAGGAGAAACAGTAACTGTCTGGAAGGCCAGGCGGATTAGTTTAAATAGGTTCCCTTTATTTATACAAAGAGAAAAAAAAAACATCTACATGACGAGGCGGTTGGAATTTTGTTCACTCGATCAAAAAAAAAAAAAAAAACATAGAGAATCTACCCGACGCGTTGACTTCCAACCAAAAAGCTTTCCGTGGACACTCATAAACGCCCGCGCCCATTTTGCCTTTTTATATATTAGAAAATGTCATTCTGATGTTTTTAAGTGAGAATTTTTAAAGTTCAAGTTTATGTGTGTGTCCATCTTTCCTGCGACCATTTTATCAGGTTTCTCGAATCTAATAATTTCTACCTTTAATTGACAACACTCTTTTTTTTTCTTTTTGAGTTTTCACGGTTGTAAACGGCTAAAAAATTAAAAGTCATAAAAGTAAAATGACTGTTGCTAATAACTTCTCCGGACATTTTTAATGAATTTGATTTTTATAGTCTGCATCGGCTTGGCTTCCGTACATTTTTAAGACGTGCGTTCAGTATATAAAAGATAATTCTATACATAATGCATAATTATTATGTTCAATATTTTGCAGCTATCGTCCAAGGCTTCTAGCATTATCGGAGATAGATTTCTGTCATCTAAGCACTGCATTAATCCCTAAAGACATTTGCAATATTTTCGATAAATTCAGAGTCGTTTCTGTTTTTATATTGTGTCTATATTACCTTGGTTTAGTTTTGGATTCGTAAATATCCTAAAAAGTTTTTTTCCAACAATTCTTATATTAGTTCAGATTCATCGAAGTAAAGAGCACTGGACCCTTAACCTCTTGAATTTGAAGCCATATTTTTTATATTAAAGTTTTGGATGTGTAGTTATTCGAGATGCAGAATTCTCGGCGGACAGCTGTTCTGTACAGGTTCTTGACTTTATAATTTGGCAGCTAAAGAGCAAAAGCCCATTCTCATGTTGAATGCTGGAATAGTAAATGACTTTAATTCTCTAAAACAATTCTGGTTTCTGATTGGCTGAAAGCAGATCGTAAATTAATTTGATTCTTAAGTTTCTATAAGCAGCGTGTATAAATAGAATTCGCCAACTTTGACGGAGAATACTCCCATTGCATATATAATATTGCGGTTGGTTATGTATTTTGCGCTCTTTCTTTTTCTCATTCTTACTTTTTTTTGTTGTTGGTGGTGGGGGTGTAATTGCTATTGTTTCTCTTATTATTCTTCCTTCCTAGATTTATTTCTCTTGAAGTCGAGTGATTTTTTTACATTGTTTTTTTTTCTATAATCTTTTTGACAACATCTTTACTGTACTTACGATGTATTTTTGTTTTGCAAATAGCGACAATTATCACCAGCCTACAGAACTTAAAATGACGTAATCGGGTGAAATTCACCTTCTCACATAGGAGGGAATTAACAACCGGAAATAATTATCGATTTACAGGAATTTATTGGAGGAGCAAAAAAGTATACCCATTTGGTTATAAGTAAAGCGCTTTTCTTTGATATTCATAAAATGCCGGAGATCGCAAGGAGAACTAATCAAATGTTTGTTGTAGACCGAAAATAAGAAAAATATCAGCAACACAACGACCGAGAGAATTTTCAAATTAATTTCAATGAAAAGAGAGAGGCCACAAAGGATGTTAAATGTAAATATCACCACACTTGGGACACTTTCTTCGCAACCCAAAAGGGACTGTATATACCTTTTGCAAAAAAAAAAAGTTATAACATCAAAGCATATACTGCGTGTTGGCTACTTGGGAACACGAAGGGGTTTCGTATCAATATTTCATGTTGCCTTTCACGTCGAAGACTCTTATTTGGCAGTTTTTCTAATGAAATCTGTAAACAAAAGGAAAATATCTTGTAACGAGCAACTTTCAACCTGGAATTATAAAGTGCTATTGGATAAGCAGGCATACATCTAAAATGCTGTTTTATCTTTAAATTGGAGAGGACAAAGACCCGGTTATTGCCACTGGAAGAAACCTTCGTGTTGGACATGCTGAGTTGTGAGGCATCACACAAATGAATATCCCTAAAAAAGATAAGAAAGGAACAGGTCCAACAATGAACCCTCCAAAATAGGATGAGATTTACATGTGTGCTATGATTGGATTGCCTATAAAAACTTCGTCACCACCAGCGTCTATATCACCGACGTCAACAAAGATTACCATACAGAATTTTCCGACCTTAGCAAAGCCAATTAAACAACTACAACAAAGAAAACGGGGAGGTACTAGTAACTGGATAGTAGACAAGAAAAAAACCTTTTCTTAAACAAATGTGTGAGAATAAAAAAATTGAAAAAATGGCACGATAGAAATCACAGGGAGAAAAAAGTTCTTAGAGCTTAAAAAACTGGTAAAAAAACTGAGAGAAGCAAAAACAAGTACCCACTTCCACACGAAGAGCCCACTCATCACTTATCAACTAACCTCATCACAAGCTCAACAAAAGAGACCAAACATACACACAAACAAGTGCGTCGCCCCATTACTGCTCTTATAAAAAAGAATATGAAGTCCCTCCAAAAATAAACATAAACTACACTTCGAGAAGAATACTCCACATGATTCCCGGTTGGAAACTCCCAAAACCCCCCTGCCAGTTGCAACAAAGTAAAAACCAATATCCCTTTTTATCCAGGATGTTTATTTAGCTACGCACCCTCTCTTTTCTACTCCTTCACCGTTAACCACCTCCCCGACGCTGCTCCTTACACCCTATATCTCCTGCAAAGCCCCAGTATACACATATGGGCATTGAGTTCTTATCATCTCATAAAAGTTCTCAAAGCTCATCCCTGAAAAAAGGAAAAATCTCTACTCCCATGACACCGAAATCTGTTCAATAAATCAAGCTCAGATAAGAATGTGGACTACTGCAAGGAATTGGTTTTATTAAAATGTTGAACATAGGACGCTTAGAAAGCTGTCCGGCTTTGAGAAGTGAGCAATCATCAGAGGGGAAGGCACATAGGTTTGCCCGAGGATTGCTCCGTCTATCGTCAGAGTCGTCGATCATTCTCAAGTACATTTCGTTTGTCCCGAAATGCATTAAATCTGGTGTAAGTAAGAGCATCCACTATGCATGATATAAATGAGGGGCTTCCTTTGAAGAGGGGGTATCTTCGCTCGACATGGCTTTGCACGCCTGGGTTTGACGTCTCACTAACGACTAGGCTTCTCTGGGTTGTGATTTGTGAAACTCTCTGGATCTGTAAGCGACTACACGTTGCTGGTTTGACTATTTCGCTTATATGTAAACGGCATTGCGATGATGTTGAGAGTTTATGTCACGCCATGGTTTACTGCCGCATTGGTGTGCGGCTGATTGTGTTTGTTACAGGTGTTATTGAGCGCATACTAAATACTCGATGTTTGTAGCAATTGTCACCGAAAATCGATAGCTTAGACAAGCTATGTTATGACCTCGCTAGAGGTAATGAGAGTATGAAATTCGTCTACGTATTTAAAACTACTTACCTCACAATTTTATGCTAAACTTCCGTTATCATTTGGAGGTTCGCATTCTTACCGAGCGGATCAGATTCTCTTCGTCTGACTTTGCTGAAAGGTGGGCATGTGTTTCGTGTTTTTGTCAAGTGATTAGAGGAAGATTTAATTGGTACTTTGACATGCCTTAGGATCTGAAACGAAGTAAAGAGCAGGATAGACTAAGAATCATTTTTAAACATTTATGTTCATAACTAAGCTAGTGTATGATAGTGATCATTAGGTCCCGATTTTTTATTATACAAATTCCTCTCCCCCACTGTGTTACACCTCGCTTGGTTTCCAAGAAATTCGGGTTCTTTTTTGAAAATTTTCGTAGAGGGGGTTTATATATAGCGTTAGGTAGCTCATCACTCTTTTAACTAGTAAATTAACACATTTGCCACCGTTTTATAATGGAAGGTATTTTTACTAACATTGTAAGTTCACTTTCATATGTGACCAAAATTTTGGTTCTCACAACACTTCTGTTTCCTATTTCATAGATAGTTTTTTTTTATAAAGTCAATTCATGGTATGTTGTTTTTATTCTAATTAATGAAGGATGTATACGCAAATTTATTTATAGTATGGATGAGGTATTATAGTGAGAGTAGAGTGAAGGTAGGAAAAACTTTATTTATTTTTGAAGGTAAACTTGCCCCACTCTTGGTTACCTTGTGTCACAGAACGATGTGATGGGCAGCCATCAAATATTTACCCCCATAAACATTGGTGAAAATGAGTCTTTTTGCTGCTCCAATTGCTTATAAACTGCGTAAGAATGTGTTAGTAAAGAATCTGTTGTTGACAGTAAGCCCTAGAGGTATGCGGGCCAGGAATTGACCCCGTACATTTCGGACTGTGGTACCCTGCCTGGATGTCACTCAGAGGGTCCATGATCCTATGCTTTTCCATCAGGCTTTCAAATAAAGAAAGATAATTGCACTTCGGTCGGAGAATGCCGATAGGGATGATCAGACAATTTTATTACTAATAAAGAGGGTCCTGCTTTAGAGGGGCTTACTTTACACCCCAATTTCTTGCTCTTGTGTAACACAATGTTGTGGTGGACGACTTATAAAGTCTAAAAATCCACCCATATCTAATGTGGCATTGATGTGCCTTCTTGAAGCTTCAAAGTCTTGGTAAGTTTGGTAGAAATGTACAAGTCAAGAATACGTTCTTAACAATCAGCCCGATAAGTGCGGGGCCAGAAACCTTGCCAAATAACTTGCCAAATTGAAATACGCTGAATAATACTCTATAAGGGTACGCCAGGTCTTTATTCTCGGCTTTAGAATGGTGTAATTCTATTGATTTTTGCCAAAGGCGCCCTGCTCGGGGAATTGCGGGAAGGATACAAAGGAAATTTTTGCAAGTTATAAAATCTTAGTTCATTACGAGTTCTTACTTGATACCTATGTATCATATAGTGTATTTAACGACCGGGAAATTCCGTGTGACCTGCTTATATATTTTATATATATATATATATATATATATATATATATATATATATATATATATATATATATATATATATATATACTAGCAAAAGCACCCGTCGTTGACTGAGTTCAAAAACAGCCTACAGAAAATGGGCTCTGATTTATGAAAGTACGATAGGTTATGAAAAGGAAAGGTTGTAAAGAGATAGCTTCGAATTTGGGGATACCAAAACCAAAGCATAATATGATGAAAGTAAAAAATAATATATATAAACCCCATAATTTATTATACCATAACTGTTCACACTGAAACACGTATCACAATATTCTGTGGATCTATATTAAAAAAAAAATTTTAAACTTTGTGACATATTTCCATTCTATGGAGGTCAGGCGCGAATGAACAGCCCATAATTTTATCATACCATATTTCTTCAAACTGAAACAAAATTATCAAAGTATACTTGCCCATATAGATACAAAAAGTCTTTATTAAAGGTTTGCCTATTTCCATTCTATGGAGACAAGGTGCGAAGTCATACCCCACAATTTTATTTTACCATCCTTATTTAAGTTAAAACATACTTATCAAAGTATTATTATGTACATGTATATAAAAACACTGTAATTTTTTTTATTTTTTTTATTTTTTACTTCCATACTTTGTGGTCCAGGCGTATACGCAAACTCCACAATTTTAATGAATAATTTTGCCAGATCAAACATGCCCATTCCTGTGTCTCGATACATCTTCTGTCATCAAATGTGATTAGTTTTCTATAATAGTCAACCATATAGGAGCCTATTCGTGACCAGATTCACACACAGACGCTCAGCTTTATATTATAGATATATATCTGAATATAATAATTAATTCATAAGATTAATTGTATTTATGTAATGATCAGTAATTTATTTGCTAAGATAAAAAAATTATCAGCGAATTGATCTACTAATTTTGTTAAAATCGAAACAGCATCCTCTTTTTCAGACATGCCTAATCGGCAAAGTGTGACATAGTAAATTCACAAAGAATATTTAGCTTTTGATACTTGATATTGATCTAAATTATGTTTATTATCACTGATTACATATAAATACAGTATATTAAATATATATATACGTATATAAATATATATTTATATTAGATTTGTGCTAAAACAATATCGTTTTCTCAGAGATGTTACATCTATTTACTATTTCTGATTTTATTTTATTGATATGTTTATATCATCGTTATAAGCACGTTTCTCTCTCTATCGAACCTTGCTATTCGTTACTATTCTCAATCTTTTCCTTTATTTTTTGCTATTTTTCGACAGCATGGGCAGAATTCAAATCCGTACGATTTTCTTTTCCAACTTAAAACTATGCCAAAAAGCTGCTGAGGCAGCTCGTGATATCAATGATGTGATTGAGTCAGAATCCCCTTACAAACGTGTAGCACAATAATTGCTCAAGAAATTGCGCAATGATGACGAGAACATCCAAAGAACAAAACAGTCGCGGTCGGCCAACTGTGGTTGCTAACGAACTGTTGAACTCTTTAATTGGAGCTGATCCTCGCAAAACTGCACCAGAAGTTGTTGTTTAACTCAGGGTCGATTAATCAACAGTCGTTCACCAATTAAAGAAAATGAGGAATTCAGAAACGTCGGATAAAAGGATGCCGTATGAACTGATCGATATTTAAAAAAAGATCGTCGTTTTGCTGTGTCCTCTACGCTTCTTCGAGCAGATTGTGACAGGTGATGAGTAGTGGATCCTCTACGACAACTGGCATCGATCAGCCCAGTGGCTGGATGTTGGTAAAGCTTCACAGCACTTTCCGGCCGGCACATCCATCGCAGCTTCTTAAATACCAGATGAAACGATTCCGGCGGAGAAGAACCGCGGAGAAATTGACGAAATGTGCCAGAAGCTCCAACATATGTGCCCGAGATTCGTCGATCTGAAGGGGGCAATTCTCCACTATGACAACGCTCGCCCGCATTTTTCTCAACTGACTCTGCAAAAGCTAAACGAATTGGGCTACGTGACTTTACATCATCCGCCATATTCATCGAACGTCTCGCCCGTCGATTATAATTCGTCCTAGCATCTCGACAACTTCCTTCGCGAAATATGCAATAAAAACCGAGATGATGCCGAATCGGCCTTTAATGGCTTCATCGCCTTCAGAACTCCGGAATTTTATGCTAATAGGCAAATAAGTCTGTTTCTCATTGGCAAAAATGTGTCGATTCTAATTGTTCTTATTTTGCTTAATACAGTTTATTATGAAAATTATTATGATATTTTCAACTAGAACGTCAAAAACACGATTGATTTTCATACTAACCAAATGTATATATATATATATATATATGTATATATATAAATATATATATATATATATATATATATATATATATATATATATATATATATATATATATATATATATATAAAGAAATACCAAAATGAAATGCGAGTACAAATTTAATAATACTGGAAATATGATGTCAAAATCACTATTAGCTCAAATATTATTATGGCGATCCCAACAAGATAACCTATAAGAAAAAATACGAGAGAGAGCAAAAATATAAAAACATTTATAATTACCAATACCTATGTTTCTAATTACAAGACATCTGATGAGATGAAAACCCATAAAATACTAACAACAAAAAAATAAATATTATCATGTGTACTCCAAACAATGCATTTTGTTTTTATTCTACATAATTTAACTCGGAATTTCAGTTTGCACATACACATGCAATCCCATTTAATCCATTCAAGATAGAATAAAACATAATTGACAGTAATCTTGGAACAAATTTTGTATATATATATATATATATATATATATATATATATATATATATATATATATATATATATATATATATACATATATATATATATATATATATATATATGATAAAAGACAGAAGACGGGGGTGGGATTATATACCACCATGAATTATCCAAAATTATCCAAACATAAATCTACATACAGTGATAAAATGCATCGACATGGCACTTTCTATCAGGTTGATTAACTTGAAGGTATTCTACACAAGACTACAGCGGGATGAATCGGTATAGAAAATGTGCCGTACAATCGGCAAATATATTGTCAATGAATCGACTAGCCGTATGTTTTCAGTTCGGTGCCGGGTTTTGTTAGAATCTATTGAAATCCAAAACATTCTGTTATCCAGAACGTTTCTAGTCACATGCAACTTATTCGACGTAGTTCAATCATTACATTGGGGATTAAATAAGCTGTTATCTTAGACTATAGCAGCTTAAATTGTACCTATTTACTATGCCTCCCCGTGGGACAGAGTTTGACACCAGGGTCGTTTTTTAACGTGGAGAAAAGGTACAAAAATAAAAATAGTCTCAGTCGTGAAGGATTTCTCCTCCACCGAAAGAGAACAAGAAATAGAAGTGCAGCATCTGAAGAACAGATACTACACTTTGATCTTGCCCAAAAAATTGTAATAACCGACAAAAGACGTCGTAATTCGTAACATTCACGAACATTAATCTAAAAAAGTAAATCATTAAACAAGCCGTTCAACAGACACAGCCATGTAGTGTACATTGTAGTGCTACATGAAGAGAACCCCTAGTTCGCAATGTTTAATACGTAATAACTTTAAATCGTCATCATTGATTACTTATAATAAAAGTTAAAATATAGCGCAAAATATCAGTGATACAATGTTTTAATTAACGATTACCGATGTTTATATGAATATAAATTAAATTTATTTTCAACTTACATTATTAATATATATTTGTCCATGTCTGTGTGTGCATGAATGTATTATATGTACATGGATGTTTGTGCATCTATAGATATATATAAATATACATAGTGTTACATATGTGTTTATTAGTGTGTGCATGCGATTACAGAACAGATTACAATCTAAAGGAAGACGTCGAATTAGATACTAAGAAGAAGTCTTCCACTAATTTTGCCAATATTGGCAGGATGTAATCGAACACTTAATGTTGTGACTGACTGAAATCGAATAAATGTTTGGTTATCTGGTCATAGAGTGTTCTACACTTAATTAACATGTTTACTTTGTTTGCCGTATAATCAAATCCGTCTTTGCGACTAACTAGCTGTGAAATTCACTGACTGCCTCTCAAATTTTGATTTTCACTTCTGCCAAATCCAAACTAATTTTCACTCATGATTGTCTGTGACAGAATCTTATTATGTACAATTCGTTTTAAGTGGAATACTGTTTTAATATATATATATATATATATATATATATATATATATATGTGTGTGTGTGTGTGTGTGTGTGTGTGTGTGTGCGTGCGTATGTGAATGTATATATGTATATGTATGTGTGTGTGCGTGTTGGTGTTTGTGTGTATGTATGTGTGTGTATACTAGCATGGCACCATGCATATTCGGTTGTAAAATAAGGTACAATAGCTGTACTCCTGATCTGAAGTGGAACATGTAAATAAAGTATGTTGCCAATGTCGCTGGAAAGATAGTGGTGTCCTGCTACCGCTCCAGAAGATATCCCAATCCTGATGAAATTCTCTATCTATATAAAAGCCAAGTGCGCCCAAGGTTGGAGTACTGATACCACATCTGGGCCTGAGCTCCTAAAACAGACTATTCTTCCTTGACAGAATACAAAATAGATTTCGTGGTTTAGTGGGGGATGCCCTTTTCTCTTCGCTGCAACCTCTCTCTCACAGAAGAAACGTTGCGAGCCTGTCTTTATTTTATCGTTATTTCTATGACACGTGCTCCTCTAAGCTCCAATCTCTCGTCCCCCTCTCCAATCTTTCACGATAAATACCCGTCTAGCTAAAACTACTGTCAATAATTTTGCACACAATTTATATGTGCGTGAATCAAAACGTAGCTTCCATGAACAAAACTTCTTTCATAGACATGCACCCCTGTTAAACTCTCTTTCGGTTTTATTTTTTATTCGACGCCGTTATGTAAACTATAGAAACTATGCATGAATAAAATTCAGTGTAATGGTTTAAAGAAAATACTCCTTTTCATAAAAAATAAGTATGGATACGTAATTCTTTTACATTGGTTCTCAAAATAATATGCTAATTAGAAAAGCTTTCTGTTGTCTGTAGCATATTTATGGCTGAGTATAGTAAACACACATTTTAATAATTTCAAATAGGAAGTTAATATAAGAATATGCGTGTTTATTATCAATGCCGACTGTGTAAAAAAAAAACTGATTGAGTGATATTACCACAATGATGTGATAGTTCCTCGATGTCGAATTTTCGACAATGATAGGATTTACAAGTGCCCTTCGGACACATATGCACGGCACCCACTCACAAATAAACTGTGTGCCCGACAAACTCATCTATTCTAGTTGGCTAATATTGTTGATACCAACATGACACCGTTCCTTCAACTTAAAGCCTCAGAATTACGCATTATGTTTGCAACATTTTCTCGACAACAACGACATAATCGAGGTCGGGAAAAATTGTGTCGCCTTTTTCGACGGGATTCTCAAGGTATACGTTTATTCAATACATAATGTAGCGATACACACATATAATTGTTAATTACTTAAACACGTTTTGTCGCTAATGTCTTAGAGCCAATCATCTATTTATTATTTTAGTGTGAACAATAGTTAGTACTTATTTCAAAAGTCAAAACCGTATGTCTTGAGTGCGATCCGCCATAATCGACGGCAAAAAAATGGAGCTACTTAGTGTAATTAATTATTATTAGACTTATATTTTTATGCAGATCAACACATAAAAAGTGACGTTATTAAACGTATAAATGCAGACTTACAAATCTACAAATTTAATATGTATATATATATATATATATATATATATATATATATATATATATATATATATTTGAATAGTGGTATGTACAAATACAGATGTGTGTGTTTATGTAAACTTATTTACAAACATCATATGTATGAAAAGTGTAAATGTACGTACAAATGTACTTGTGTTAAAGGTTATGGCGTACGAACATATATAAATGCCTTTGAACGTGACACCGCAGGCACGAATAAAAATGTACGAGAAAAGTGGGAATGTATCATTCAGAGAAAGTATATATATAAGTTACATACAAACGAATCAAGTTAATAAAATTGGCTATATTATCTGTTAATACAAGTGTGTACGAACATATATAGCTTAAATATTATTACTGGAGCCAGGCCAATAGCATATTATTTGCATTCTTTTGACTCTCGAGTCTTATATGATTTTATATAGAGTGATGTATTTTCGTTTGATTAACTGTGTCTAACTGCGTCGGATATATGCACAATGTTCTAAACAATGAAATAATATGATGTTGTCATATACCTTTTTATTACATACAAAAATAAAAAGGTCCCTATGATTACGTACGTATGAGAAAAACATAATATGAAGTTATATAGTACGTACAATAAAAAATGTGTGTAAAGGTTGATAGTTGGCATTATATATATATATATATAATGCCAATTATCAACTTTTAAACACATTTTTGATTGTTATATATATATATATATATATATATATATATATATATATATATATATATATCTGTGTCTGCTGTTAAAGGCGCGTGCGACCATAAATGCGTAAAATAAGAGAAATTATATATAAATATAAATCCATGGGGATAGCATGTGTATAAACATAAATGCATGTGAAAAAGGATAGTGTGTGGCCGACTATAAGTGGGTGTTATAAGTCATGGCATTTGTACAAGCATAACTGTATTTCCAAGGTAAACAGACACGAGGTGTGTAACAAAAAGGATAACGTATATACAGACATGTTTATGCGTTCAATTAGATAACGTAGTTACGTTGCGAAATGCATGAAATATTTATAACATATATCAAAGTGAGAGTGTAAATTGTTGTAACGTACGTACAAACAAAATATGTGTCTCAAAGCTAAGGAGTTACGTAGGGGCAAAAATCTGACTGGCAGATTATAAGGTATGTAGGATCAACACTTTTAGTGAAACCGTACAACCTACTTAAAACGTGAGCGCATAATAAATGGGATAACGTGCGTACAATCATACAGCCATGTGAAATGTGAAATATTAAGTAAACTGTGTACAAAGGTTTAAAACGTCATAGCCATACATGTGTGGATCGTGAGAACAAGTTAACTTATCTTTATATTTATTAATAATTAACAATATATGTTTTGTTCCAAAAACGTTACATATCTTTTCCAGGCGTTGGTTCTTTTCATGTACCTTTTATCACAGTTTTTAAACTGTAATAGTGTAACATAGTGTTCCTCTTTTCGGGAATGATCATACTATTAAGGAGGCATGTCTTACCCAAGGGATTATTTTTAGTCACAACTTCTTCAAGGCAGTGACAATCTAGGGATCAATTCTCTGACGATGAAAAAATTCCAATAATTCACACAACATAATGCAGAAGTAACAAGCATTGAACATGAATTAAGCGAATGGTAGTAAATATAGCATAATGAAACCTTGCTGCAAATAGTTATAATACGGGATAGATAGATCTGTGTATGGTGGACAGTGTGACATTTATTTTAGCTGCACGAGGCTGACTATTTAATTATGATATATTAATGCAAGTTTTAAAGCTCCTATACACTCAAACACAGGCTCAACCCATCCTGTATATATATATATATATATATATATATATATATATATATATATATATATATATATATATATATATATATATGTATATATATATATATAGAGAGAGAGAAAAAGACAGAGAGACAAACAGACATACAGACAGACAGAACGAGAGACGGAGAGAGAAATGGAGAGAGAAAGATAAGCAGAGGGAACTAGTGATTCACCGCCCAATATTTTATGGTGAAATATCTGTGAAATTGCACATTTTGCGATTAGGTTGGAGACACAGCGCGGTGCATCAAGAGGAAGCTTCACATTCCTCCCGGCAGTTATATATTTAACATGTATGGTAATTTACATTGTACCGTAGAGAATCTACTGTAGATTTTCTTTGCGGAATTATTTTCCTGATGCGGCAGAATATTTTCTCAAACGGCATGCTGATATTAAGTTATATTATGGATTGAATATAACCCAAGTCTTATGTGCTTTTGGGTCAAAGGATAATCTCGATTAACAATTATGGATACGTGTCGGAAAAATCGAGATACAATCTCAATTATTAAATTATTTCTCTCTGATAGGTTCATGAAAGTAGTGGTAGATGGGCAGAAATCAGAAGCTCTTAGCATTAATGCTGTAGTCCCTCAGGGGTCCATCCTGGGCCCAACTCTCTTCCTGATCTATATTAATAATCTTCTAAATCACATCCTTACATCGTCCGTAGACATCTATGCTGATGGCACAACTATCTCTGGTAGCACATCTAAGACCGTAAACGACCACGTTCTCTCTGATTATCTCTCCTCTGATCTTGAGCAAGTGGTACAATGGGGAAAGGGGTGGCGTGTTACTTTTAATGCATCTAAAACCAAGCTTGTATCTTTACATCATCAATGCTCTGATCCCCATCTGGCATCAGTTGAAATGAATGGCTCTCGTCTTGGGAGGCCTCATGTTATGACAAGCTTCTTGTCTTGACCTTTACTCCTGATTTTAAATGGAACACATACATTAAATCCGTTGCCAAGGCCGCTGGAAAAATGGTGGGATCCTTCTATCGATCCAGTAGATATCTCACTGCTGATGCAATTCTCTATCTATATAAGAGCCAGGTACGTCCAAGGATGGAATACGGTTGCAACATTTGCGCAGGAGCTGCTAGAAAGGACTTATCCTGCCTTGACACAGTTCAAAATATACTTCGTAGCCCTGTGGTGGGTGGCCTTTTCTCGTCCCTGCAACCTCTTTCTCACAGAAGAGATGTTGCGAGTTTATCTCTGCTTTATCGTTATTTCATGGCAGGTGCTCTGCTAAGCTCCATTCAATGACCCCCTCACTAAACTTTCACAAGAAACACCCGTCTAGCAGAAAACACTATCACTAGTTCCCCCACTCTTTATTTGTGTCTAAACTTAAGCGTAGATTTCATGACGCAAGCTTATTTCTTAGAACTGCACGCCTATGGAATTGTCTCCCGTTTTCCTGCTTTCCAGCTGACTACAATATTCTTGTCTTCACGTCTAACATAAACAAGTTTTTGATGAGAAGTTCCATATAGGTTAACAAATTTACCGAATTCCCATTACTAACGGTTACTATATTGTCCAATTTCTACTGTACATTCTGTAACACTTGTCCTCGAGTGGGCTCATGTCTATGTAAAAAAAAATCAAGGAACACGTGAAAATTAATAAGTACACTTGTAAAAAATAATCATAGATGTTTTGGAGATTGTTGGGAACGAACTCCCACATTCAGATGATAATTCTCTTATGTAATAGATATATATGCAGTATAGCAGATTAACTAGTTGAGTCAGGGAAAAGTAATTGTATAAATAAAGGAATTTGTACAAATATTATATCATCTGGGAAAATTATAATTTATGTACATGCTGTCAAATTTTGGATAATACAGTAGTTTTCAATTTTCATATTGACAATTCAGAAAATCGAATGTCAATATTGTTACTACTACCCCCTTTTAAATAAAGTTATTATACTTTATACTATTTGCATTTACAAAAAACGAATTTTAGGCAAAGTTAAACACATTATATTCGTATTTAGACAAAAATAAAAACTACTATGCATAACCATAATTTAATCTGGTAAATTTTACAAATTAAGTTAAAAACATAATGACTCATTTACTAGTTTATGAGTAAAAAACGATTCCTCTTCTCATTTGAGGCTTGCATTTACAAATATCCGTGGACTTAGATCTAACTCACATGATGTAGAATCATTTCTCCTAGAAAACTCCCTGAATATCTTCGCAGTAAGTGAAACTGGCTTGCACTACTCTATCCACTCTCACATCTTAAACATGTCTGATTATTTTCCACTTTGTCGTAAGGACATATTTACAGACTTGGACTTTCTGTTACTACCCCCTCCCAGGACTAGGGAATCTAAACTAGAATCAGATGATCAAACCCTCATTTGCTTAAAACTATATTATACTAGCATTTCCGCCCGGCTTTGCTCGGGTATTTGGGGGTGTATGTTGGGCAAAAAAAAAAGAAAAAAAGCGGTCAAGTTTTTAAAACTTTGGCCCCTATTATGACCCCTTAACATTTATTGTTTTGGGCTTAAATCAAGTTATTAAGTTAGCTCTATGTGAAATGAACTTATATCGAAAATTTCAAGTGTTTAGACACAAAATTCTCGGAGGAGTTTCGTAGAGCTCTCAAAGGTAAAATCGTTGAACTGGACCCCTTAATCGCCACATTTCTGGCCGAAAACCTATCACATCGATTTTCCCAAATCTCAGTATCCTGTATATAAAAATTCGAGTCTGTAGACTTAAAATTGACTGCGTATGGAAATGTACACACATACCTACAAACACACAGACAGACAGACCCTTTCACTTTTATAGATATATAGATATATCACTCTCCCTCGATCCAATACTGTACTCTAATCAATCATGTCACTGAAAATAGAGATGCAACACTATCCCTTGACACTAGCGCCGAAATGCTTGTATTTGGTGGATTTAACGCCCCTCACAATAGTTGGCACTTCTAACTACGCAGAAAGAGCTGGTCGCATCATCCATTATTTTTCTTTATCCCATTCATTGACACAGACAGTAACATATTGTCCAGACCATCAAACCTTACTTGTGGATCTATTCTATCCAACAGTTCCTGAGGATTGTGAATCAGATGCTCGTTGCCAACTCGGGAATGTTAATCATACTGTGATAATGATAGACATAACTAATCTCTCGACCCCAAATTAAAGAGGTATTGCTCAAAACGACAAGGTACTACAATAAGGCTGGGTAGAATGCGATAAGAGATCATACCAGAAATGATCCATGGAGAAATATTTTTTTTATTCCTGTGAGTAAGCGAGACCACTGAATTGTTAAAAACAGCAATTGAACCACGTGTATCTACACGGACGTTCTATAGCAAACCGCACTGTCTCAAATGGTTTGCTTCTACTTGCGCAGCAGTCATTACTCTAAGGAAACACGCATACCACAAATTTATTCAGAATACATTAAGTACAAGTAGACGCACATTTATATAAGCTTTTGCATTACCCTTGAACTTTTACATGTTAGTACGGTTGGAAAAAGAGGGTCCCTAAAAGAAGTATAGAAGTCAAACAGTTCTGGGAAAGAAACTATTGGAGTATAAAGCGTCCGTACATCTTAACATTTCTAATGTGGAGGAGGCGGATTTTGTAACTTACCGGGTTTGTCGGGGGTATTTATCTCGAGGAGGTATAAGAGTTGTAGCTAGTGGGGGCATAGACAACACTTGTAGAACAGGCAGAGGGACCCAACGTTTTGCCAATGAGACAGAGGATGGACTCTTATGACAGTTCAGGATCTATCAGTTGGCGACTCTCTTTTGAATCCTGTCAAGGAGTGAGAGAGACTAGGAGAAAATTCACCAGCCCAAATGTGACAACAATACTGTATGCATGGGCGAATAGTGGCGTTATGGATGTAGTGGATACTTTCAGATGTGTGTTGCTTTCTAGCACGGTAGAGAGAGCCCAACTTCCTCCCAGCGGCCCTGACAATGCTCTCAATGTATATGTTCCAACTCATGTTCCCTCTGGACATTAGGCCGAGGAACTTCGGGCCGAAGTTATTTCAGGTAATGTATCTTTAGCAATTGCTAATGGGGGTTAGAATGTTTCTTGTAATTATTGAAGGAAACAACCTTAGTTTTTGCGGCATTGAATGTTACCATCAATTTTTGACCCTATTCCACTACAGATTGCAGGTCTTACTCCAGTGTTTCTGCCATTCCGTTAGATGGGTGTTCATTTGTTTTTCCCTCGAGCTTGTTGTACAGCGTGGTATCGACAGCAAATAAACCGATCCCAGCGACTATTTTATGAGGGCGGTCATTTATTTTAAATATCAGGAATAATAAAGGCCCAATGATAGACCCCTGTTGTGTCGACCGCATTTATATCATATTGTTTTGTATGCACAAGCGTCGAGGACAAAGTGGGTTCTTTTCTTACTTAAGAAGGCTTTTACTACGTAAATGTATATATATATATATATATATATATATATATATATATATTACAAAGTAATCACCACTTATCAAGGCCCTGAAGCTACTCAGGGATAAGGGTTATTGCAAGTACATTACGTTAGTGTAGAGATTTGATGAAGTGTTTACTTAAGGGGGCGGTTCATGAAGACTTTGTTAAAGTTGGACTTGAATACATCCGAGTTGTAGTCAGGTGGGAAGCAGGCAGACGGAACAGAGTTCCACAGGCGTGCAATTCAAAGAAATAAGCATTCTTCGTGGAATCCAGTTTTAATTTAGGCACAGATAAAGAATGGAGGACATTTTTCACACTGGATTCAGCTAGACGGGTGTTTTTCGTGAAAGATTGGTGAGGGGGACAAGAGATGGGAGTTCAGACGAGCACCTGTAATGGAAATAACGATAAAAAAGGATATGCTCCCAACGTCTCTTCTGTGGGAGAGAGGTTGCAGGATAGAGAAAAGGGCATCCCCCACTAAGCAAGGAAGTCTATTTTGTACTCTGTCAAGGCAGGATAGGCTGTTTTAGCAGCTCCTGCCCAGATATGGCAACAGTATTCCATCCTTGGACGTACTTGGTTTTTATATAGATAGAGAATTACATCAGTAGTGAGATATCTTCTGGAGCGGTAGAAGGATCCCACCATCTTTCCAGCGACCTTGGCAACAGACTTGATGTACGTGTTCCATTTTAGATCAGGAGATAAGGTCAAACCCAGAAGCTTGTCATTATATATATATATATATATATATATATATATATATATATATATATATATATATATATATATATACATATTGCATATATATATATATAGGTATGTGTTGCATATATATATATATATATATATATATATATATATATATATATATATATATAGGTATTTTATATAGAAGGTAAGAAAGTTTTAAACAAAATCGAAGTAAAAACCTAAGCAAAAACTTAAAATATTTTCGAATATGCAAAAGAATCCACGTTAAATATCGATTTGTTTGTAGAAACCTCTGATAGACAATATTATCATGAATGTAATTATTAAGATGAGATATTTACTCCTACGTCTTATATTGTTTGCAATGTGTATGTATCAATATTCGTATTGAGATTCATTAAAAAGCCTTGACATTCGTAGTAAGAAAATAAAAGTAACCGAAATGAATGCATTATGTTTTAGTGATTGTAAATATTTTTTCCAATAAATTATCATTTCGTAATGTAAGTATATGATATATATATATATATACATATATATATATATATATATATATATATATATATATACCGTAAACTGTGATTGTTGTTTGATAAATCTATATATATGAAACCAAAATAAGTGTGTGTCTATGTGTGTCTCGCAAAAACTGTCGAAAGATGTCACGGATTTTCGCGCGATAGCTAATATTTTTAAGGTCGAAACTTCGGCCGACAAATACCGAAAAATTAACTAAATAAATCCATTCCTTCATCCTCAACGGCTCGCTTTTTACAGGGAGTGGGGAAATCGTATCTTCATGACAAGATTGCTTCTACGCATGCGTCAACACGCGTAAATGACCTTGTACCTTGGATTCGTTTAAATATTATAAAAGCCTACCTGCATTCGCCAATGCATCCGTAGTAGGATGGATTAAGTGACAGCATCGTTATATTGAGACGGCAGGTTCAATCCCAGTTATCAGATAGATTTTTCAATTTTTAATATTGAAACACGGTTATTTATACCATTTTTTTATTTTTTTGTTATTGCTTTTTACCTTTTGTTTGTTTTTGTTTATCCGATTTTTAAAAAGAAGTTTTACGTCCGTCCGTCCGCTGTTTTTTGTGTTTTTTTCCGATTTTTTAAAAAAGTTCAGGCAAGGTTATTATTTCGCTTATCATGAGGTAGAGAAGAGTATACACTTTACTCATTTTAATATGATCAGTAATATGTTGCTACACAGATATAAGCATCTTTCAGGAAGTTAGATACTAGTAACTAAGGACCTCTTCAAGCGGTACAGCTTATACAAGAACGAAGTTTCAATGTAACTACATGGTCTTCCTCCTACAAGTGAAATAATATAAGTCGGTTACGTCACAGGTTATAAAAAATAACGGTGTCTTTTATGTAAGTAAGACCTAGTGAAGGTTCGGATTTGAGTCTTTCGTGTAATATAGGAATTGATTTTATAGGATGGGGAGGTAAGATATTAATAAAGGTAATGCACGATTAAAACTTTAATTAAACGTGGTAAAGAATGGCTTTCAAAATAATAACATTATTATTTCAGCACTGATCACTCTCTGCATGAGTACGAAATGTTTAATAATTTGGTATTTTTTTTAGATTAGGTCTACCTCCACAAATTTCCTTTAAATGACGACATACATAAGTTTTCGAGTATGCTGAATACGGAAATCGCATTGAAATTTTGCGCAAATCAGTAGTTATCAAGATATAAAAAAGTTATATTATGCATTGTATTCTTTGTCGGCGATATTTTTACGCGCGCATGCGACATGAACAAATGCACGCGCGTAAAAAGATGGCCGCCAAAGATTACAAGGCATAATACAACTTTTTATATCTTGATAACTACTTATTTCTGCAAAATGTCAATGCGATTTTCGTATTCAGCATAGTTGAAAACCGTTACAAGTCGTCATCTAAAAGAAAATTGGGGAGGTGGACCTAATCTTAAAATTTACCAATCATTTTCTTTATGCTCACGCATAGCGTAAGCGAAGGCTACGGCTGTGAAATCGAAAATAGTCCCAGAGTTGAGGGGTTATTACCAAACAAAAGACATCAAACTAAAAACTTTTCTAGCCAAGAAACACACAGAAAAATTCCCCTCTCTAAGGTGGCCAGAAAGTGGGTGCTCATTCTAAGTTAAATTTAGATTGAAAAGTAATCACCATCTTTTCGAAAAAGTAATTTCATGAATATCATGAAAACTTTCTTTTTGCTACGGAAACGGTTTGCAGATTCGTTTTTAGCACACCGAAGTCTACAATAAAATATTTCGTTATATATGAACGTGAAACGGGCTTTATGGTAAAATAATACCGGATTTTTTTGAGCAGATCTGCCGTTTAGTTGTACAAATATCCTCAAACCAGGTAATCAATAAAAGGGACTTTTAAAAGTCGTCACCTGTATCGAGCAAAAGTTTAAATCCACCGATTATATGCCAGCCTACGTCATGATAACATATATTGAGTGAGTTCCCAACAGTATTTTGTATAATTTTTTAGTTTAAACTCATTTTCCCAAAAATTCCCCAAACTTAACGTGTTCGATACAGTCTGACGCCCTTTGTATTTTTCAGATATACCGATAAACATTGAATGTTTTTGAACCGATTATACATTACATAAAAACACTAAAATCTTATCCAGTTAGGTAGAACATTTACTTTTCTTGCCTTTCATAACATTTATTTTTTATATATTTATTTTTTGTCAACTTTTTTGTATCTGTGTTTAGTAATATGAACACTTTTCATTTAATGTAGCGCTTAGTCGGCTCGAAAAACAGTGTTTATCGGTGTATTTGAAAGCTACAAATGGTGACGGACACTGTTGATTACTTTAAGTAAGAGAAAGTGAGTAAAAACTAAAAAATCTATAAAAATATTGTCAGAAACCCACCAATTATGCCAGCCTCTCTCATGGTAACGTATATTTGTGGGGTTCCAACACTGTTTTGTATAGTTTTTAGTTTTCAACTTACTTTCCCAAACTTACCACATTCAACAGAGTCTTCGAGCATTTCCGTTTTTCGAGCCGATTAAACATTTTACATTAAATAAAAACACTAAACAATTATCCAGTTAGGTAGAAACGTAACTTACCTTACCTTTGCTTTCACTTATTTGTTTTTGGACAACTTTTTCGAATCTGTGTATAGTAAGCCCCCTCCCCATCAACCAAATATTAATTACTAACTAAAATTTTTGTATACAGAAATCATCAACAAAAAAACACATTAAGCGTTTCAACATTTTTGTTACATTCCGGGTCATCTACTGATTGCTGATCGAGTCCAAACCATGAATGATTGACAGAAACTTCCGAGGATCCAGATGAAATTTTGCGAGAGTAGCATTTTTTTTCATTTTCACCTTCGTTTTCGCTTTTTGGAGTGGATTGCTATACTAAGAATATAAGAAACATGCATTTTTCTCTTGTTATTAATTCTTTAAATAACACCAAATTGATCCACTGCAACGCGTGGCAGGGCTCAGCTAGAATATATATATATATATATATATATATATATATATATATATATATATATATATATATGACTCAAATTTATATCTTCGTTTTCAAATACTTATCTGTTAACCCTGTGTTTTTTTCATTCCTATTGATCCGAACGATGCATGTCTATTTTTACCGTCTCTATCCCTCTTTTATTTATAATTTATTCATTTATAAATAATATACGTATATATATATATGTATATATATATATATATGTTTTCAAATATTTATGTCTCTGTTTTCAAATATTTATCTGTTAACCCTGCGTTTTTTCATTCATACTTTTGCAATTGTATTTCTTCCAAAATTTCCTCCATGCTTTGATTATCCATTCACCATTATTTATATATCCTTTCTTATCTTTGTCCTCGCAGTTCACTTACGATTTGATTCCTATGCAACTAAATCGATTAAGACATTGTTTATGCTTTATTTTCTTTTACTTTCATGTTTTACCTTATATATATATATATATACATATATATTGTTATATATACATATATATATGTGTATATATACATACGTACATACACACGTGTGTATATACATGTATATATACATATATATATGTATATATATATATATATATATATATATTCCTATTATTACTCTTCTACATTTTAGTTTTCTATATCATTTCAATATGATATCCGATTTCCCTTATTGTTTATGTGGAAATTTAAAGAAAACATGTTTCAAATCTCTAATCCAATACAATTGTATGATAAATTCTTTACTGCTCAGTAAGTCAATTTGTTATGTTTAGTTTTTTTCAGCTTTGATCTTTTTTTTTTTTACAAACAGTAATGTAATATAGTTTCGGTTCTAAATGTGTTAATCAAATAATTCTAATGACGCTATACCTTTGGCTAAATGAAATGACCCAACAATACGTTTGTATTTACACAAGCAACACGTTAATCTCATTATATCCGTCCATTACACTACTGTTCTTGCATAATATTCTATATGTTTCCTCAGCCCGCCGAGCCAAAAATATCAGACAACATTCAGGAACAAAAAACGAACTGACTCTAATTTTTCAGACCGGAATCTCCATCCGATACCTTGGCATATTCCTTTTGGCCCTAAGGATGCAACCTCCTATTATCAATATTGTCTGTTTTCTCTAGCTACCATTTTTGCCATAACAATAGTCCCCATTTTCCTCACCACTATCACATGGCCTCATATGATTGTTTCCTTAACATCTCTCCTTTCCCTTGGGGTTTCTCATGTTTTAGAGCTCTCTATAGTTATTTCTTCTGATATTCCTGTAAAACATTTCCATTTGCTTCTGACTATGTTTTAAGGATCAAAATAGAAAACCCTACCTATAATATATACTGGAAAGTTCGTAGTTATACAAAATTCCTGCAACTGTACCGATTAACTCGGGGTTTCTTAGACTAGACTTCTCAGAACTCGAAAGATTCCTCGGAAAACATCACACCTAACTTAAAACCCTTGCCATGCTCTAGGCTGAACCAACGAGTATATTAAATTCCTAGTTATTTTCAGAACCTTTGTGTTGTATGTTTCACCTCCACCACACAGCCTAAAAGTTTAAACATCCATAGCTCTCAAAAATCAACGTCTTCTTGCTATTGTATCATTCCTTTTAGTGACTAATCTACTTATTGAATCATTATGTATAGGTGGCCTCTATGTTTTCTTTTCTTTTTTCTACGTATCCTGAGTGATTTGCTATCAAAACAGCTTCACTAGCCATATGCCTGCCCATAAATGTGTTAAGGAAACCCTACTTCAAAAACTGGTAATTCATAGAAGTCCGTCTGCGTTTTTAATGGATGTTGAGTAGCAATAATACTTGAAATCAGTATCCGTAACCTATCAGTTATAAAACTAACAGCTCCCAGAAAACGACGTTTTTTGCAAGAAAACTTCTTGCATTCTTTCGCCGTTCTAATCGAATAGGGAAAAATGTGACGAATAAAATATTTAGCGAAAACTCGCGAAAAAATAAGGTTAACTGCTCACGTAAGTTCAACACCGTGCTACCCCTCTGTAAAATTTTAAAAATCTTCAAAGATATTCACTGGACAACTGATCAACTGATGTTTACTTCACATAATTATATATATATATATATATATATATATATATATATATATATATATATATATATATATATATATATATATATATAATGGGTTGAGAAATTCCAACGAAAGACAGATGTATATTTAAATGAGTGGGTAGTCACCAACAATGTGGATATTTTAACATTATTATTCCGTGTCTTGGTTTTTCATTGAGAATTATGTTTGGACAATTGTAATAATGTTTTTAAATCATTGCAATCGTTTCTACGCGTTTCAGACATTCTGTGAAGCGCCCTCGTCAGAAATTATTTTCAAATGTGTTGGAGATGTAAAAATGGTATTTCCAAGGGGTGGAGGCGTGAAAGTGTATATTATTCATTGACATGTTCAATTTTTATTACTCTTTTATTGGGCTTGTCGAGACCGCTGACATCGGCTGTGGTCACTTTCGTGTTGTGTTTCTCTCTCTCACTTTCTCTTTCTGCGTGTGTTTTTTGCCTTTTCATTTAGGGTAGGATGCGTGTGTGTGTGAGGGGGTGATTTCTTTTATTTGTTTGAGAATGTGTTTACTGTTTTATAGTATTATGAGATTATTTGCTTCCCTAGGAAGGTAACTGTGATACAAGTTCGTTACTAATGTGTATAGGTGAGGAGGGGGGAACCAGCTCTTCTGAAATAAGGGTAGGGGTGCTTTCATTCTATGTTGATATTTATTTTTTTAGATCCTTGGATTCTAGTATTGTGATTTTTCGTTTCAGTGTTTTCGGGTATTCTTTATATTATGGTTGTTTATATAGAGGGGTGTATTCAAAAATATGTATAGGGGATTTTTTATTGTTTCTGTCTATTTGTCTCCCGAAGTGGGTATGGCCCGACCCAGCATCGCTTTCTAGTGTGGGGAAGATTTTGTTCCCAAGAGGGGGGGCAATTGAAGGGAGTATAAGTACATGAGGTGGATGATAGAAGGGATGATAGTTGTCTCAGTCATGAGGGGGTTCTCTTTCACTGACTGAGGAGGGAGCGAGGTGTTGAAACAGATATTATACTATGGTTCTAGGTGTTTCCTATTGTTGTTGGTGTAAGTAGGGTTGGTATTGTTCATTGTGGTGTATTAGAGATAGGGATGTTGTGTCTGTGTGTGGTTGTATGCGCGCGTGTGTGTGTGTGTTTTAATGTGTCGGTTGTGATTCATGTGTGGGTGTGTATATGTATATGCATATTGATGTGCATGCGAGTGTGCCTTGCATTACATTTTTTTGTGTGTTGATATTATGCTCTGTTCAGTTCAGGAGTAAATCTGGTGAGTACATTTTTCGTTGGAATTTCTTAACCTATTTTATATAAATATATCTAACTACAACGGCAGAATGCCACAAACACGTAAAAAACCTGTAGAGGACACACCAGAATCCCAAACAACACCCAACATGGAAAACAATCATCTCGAGTATGAAATTCTAAAACTCATGATATCCCACCAACAGGATTAGGTACTAACGAACATCGACGAAATTATAGAACTCCTAAAAAAACAACAAGGGCAAGTAGAACATTTAAAGGAACAACATATCCGGAATGAAGCACTCAAAACAAAAGAAAAAACCTCCAAACATGGAACAATCTTATCAAAAAGTGAAAAATGACCTACTACCATGCAGTCAATTCAGCGACACCGCCCTAACCTACAGAACATTTTGAACCATTTATCCCAAACACATTCCGAGAAAAAGTCACATCACAAGACACAGAGGAGCAGAAGAAAATTTAAAAAAGCCCTAAATATATAAAAACTACGAGATTAAATCGACATATAAAATCCAAAAGAACCAAACAAAAACCGAAACATACCCGATGCCAACAGCTGGACAGATTCTAAAACAAAAGTAAGAAACGAGACAAACATCACTCTCAAACATGCTCACACAACAGAGCCAAACACACACAACGAAACGACCGGAACATATTCATACCATACACCCATCCCCACCAACAAACTCAACCAAAACTCCCATCTAGAACACCACACATCCACACAAGGACAAAGGCACAATACAAACACAAATACTACTACCAAAATGCTCCAAAAACAACATATTAAGAATGACAACCTCCCACCACAATGCTAAAATATACAACCTCCCACAATAATACGAAAATAGTTACTACCAGCCACGTCACCCAACTAAGTCAAGAACCCACTTTCTCTTACGCACACCACCCACAAAAACCACCAAAATCCCCCTAATTAACAACCCCCACCGAAACAACCCAATGGAACTAAATATAGATATTTATATATAGATGCCACCCAACACGAAATAATATTTACAACACCCTCCCCCGTACTCTACAGTACAAAACCGACTCCCAAAATACCCCCACATAAACACAACCAATCCGAATACCCCAGGTACCATCATCACTCATACATCCCTACAAAACGACACAACCAACCTCCCAACCGGATCAACGAAACTAACAACCCTCACAACCATTTTTTAGGACTCCCTCACAAAATGACAACACTAGACTAGACACCAAAAAACCCAAAGTCATCAACCTATCTACAGAGACACTTACAAAGAACGAAATTGAATTATTAAAACTAGGCCTCAAATTCTGCCCAACTCCCAAAAGTCACATAGCAGAGTTAAAGAAAGACCTTAAAGAATTTGAACGCAACAGATGACTCCCTAGGGAAATACAAATCAAAATACTTGCCCAACAAACATAACACCACACAAGAACTACATACCTTCTTTGAAACCCTCTGGAAACTCAACCCCCAACAAACAGAAAACCCACCAGTAACTTAACACGAAAAAAAATCAAGCACTTAAAAAAATCCAACGCAATAACAACTTAGTTATAAAGGAAGCAGACAAAGGTAGTGCAGTAGTTATAATGAATAAGAACTTCTATAAAACAACAATTTTAGAACCATTATGGAATGAAAATTATTACAAACCAATTAGCTCTGACATAGACGACACAACCATATCTAAAATAACAAAACTCTGCACAACATACAATAGTACATTAACTAAAAAAGAAAAGGCCTTCCGTAAAAACTTCGCAACAAAAACAAACATCTTCTATGGGCTACTTAAAATACACAAATCTAACTAGGTAAGACATGCCATCAACATACAAAAGTCGGAGTACATAAGCACCCCAAACCCCAACGACCTCACATTCAGACCCATAGTAGCAGGACCATCATGGCCAACAAGCAGACTTAGCAACCTAATACATATACTATTACATCCCTTCACCAATCTAGTCAGAAGTTTTGTAAGAGATGACACACACTTCTTTAGCTCCCTACCACAAACAGTAGACGTTGGGACAATACAAGCCACATTCGATGTTAGCATCCTATATAGAAATATCCCACACAATCTAGGAAAAAAAACTATCGCATTTTGGATTGACAAACATACACAGACTTTACACCCAAGATTCAATAAACAATTCGTGATTGATAGCATCGACATAGTCCTCAATAACAACTCCTTCCAATTCAATAAAGACAACTACATACAAATACTAGGCCCAGTAATGGGTACTAAAATGGCACCGACATATGCAACCCATACACTCGCCTTCCTAGAAGAGCCCCTTTATGAAAAGATAGAGCAAAAGTACGGGCACAATATAAAAACACTCTTCATAAAATCTTGGAAAATATACGTAGACGACTGCTTTATCCTCACGAGAACCTCTTGGGGGGATAACTCCACACTTTGCTACAAAATCTACACCCAAAAATAAACTTCACACTTGAACAAAGCCCCACAGAACTTTCTTTCCTAGACATCCTAGTAACAATCAAAAACAACAACATAATCACAGACATCTACCACAAACCCACAGACACTCAACAATACCTCCACTTCAAAAGCCACCATCCTAAAAACTGTCTAAAATCAATACCCTACTCCCTAGCACGTAGAGTCTGCCCCATAGTAACAGACAGACACCTCCGTTCAACTAGACTGAATGAACTACAAATAACACTGCGGAAAAGAGGATACCCACTACCACTAATACAGAAAGGTATTGTACTGGCTGAAAAAAATCCATTAGACCAACTTAGAATCCCAAAAGAACACAACAAAGAAGACATTTTGGCATACGTCTCTACACACAACACAAACAACCTAGAACTATTCACACAGATAACAAACCACCTTATCCTCCTCAGTCAGAACGAAAAACTAAACAACATACTAAAAACAACAAAAATAATAAAAAGCAAACGTCAACCCAAAAACCTAAAACAAATCCGAACTTCCTCAAAACTCGTCCCACACACTACAAAAGGAGTTATAAAATGCTACAAACCGCGATGTTGAGTATGTGACATAATAATCGAAGTTAACACATAGACATTCAAAAACCCAGCACAAACATAAAAAAGGATCTAAATTGCACTTCCAGAAATGTAGTATACGCACTAAGATGCACAGCATGTAACAAATCCTACATAGGCGACACCAAAAATTCCACAAATAGAGTGGCCTTACATGAGAGCAGCATCAACATTGCAGATAACAGACACCTCTATGTTTCAAAACACGTACACACATGCAGTGGAAACAGCTTAAAAAATATTGTCAATCTTCCAAACAGACAATTATTTCTATTTACTTACACAGGAAAATAAATCGTCACCAGATTTACTCCTGAACTGAACAGAGCTTAATATCAACACACAAAAACATGAAATGCAAGGCACACTCGCATGCACACCCATATACATATACATCTACACACCAACACATAAATCACAACCGACACATTAAAACACACACACGCGTACGCATACAACCACACACAGAAATAACACCCCTATCTCTAATGCAACACACTGAACAATACCAACCCTACTTAACCCCGAAGCAAACAACACTAGGAAACACCTAGAACCATAGTATAATATCTGTTTCAACACCTCGCTTCCTCCTCAGCCAGTGAAATAGAACCCCGTCATGACTGAGACAACTATCATCCCTTCTATCATCCACCTCCCATACCTACAGCCTCCCCCCAATTGCCCCTACCCCTCTGAGGAACAAACTCTTCCCCACACTAGGAAGCGATGCTGGGTCTGGCCATACCCACATCGGGAGACAAATAGACAGAAACATTAAAAAATCCACTATACATATTTTTAAATACACCCCTCTATCTAAACAAACATAATATAAAGCATACCCGAAAACACTGAAACGAAAAATCACAATACTAAAATCCAAGAATCCAAAAAATAAATATCAAAATAGAATGAAAGCACCCCTACCCTTATTTCAGAAGAGCTGGTTTCCCCCCTTCTCTCACATACACATTAGTACCGACCTTGTATCACAGCCACCTTCATAGGGAAGCAAATAATCTCATAATACTATAAAACAGTAAACAGATTCTCAATCAAATAAAAGAAAACACACAAACACACACACACCCTACCCTAAATGAAAAAGGAAAAAAAACACACAAGCAGAAAGACAGAGTGAGAGAGAGAAACACAACACGAGAGTGACCACAGCCTAGGTCAGCGGCCTCGACAGACCCAATAAAAGAGTAATAAAAATTGAACATGCCAATGAATAATAGACACTTTTACGCCTCCACCCCTTCAAAACACTTCAAGTGAACTACGTAAATGTATTTTTTACATCTCCAACACATTCGAAAATAATTTCTGAAGGGGACACTTCACAGAACGTATGAAACGCGTTAAAACAATTCCAATGATTTAAAAACATTATTACAATGATCCAAACATAATTCCCAATGAAAAACCAAGACACGGAATAATAAAATAATGTTAAAAAATACACATTGTTAGTGACTATCCCCTTTTTTAAATATATGTATATAAATATATATATATATATATATATATATATATATATATATATATATATATATATATATGTATATGTGTGTATATTTATATATGTATATATACACATATATATGTGTATATATATACACACATATATATATATATTTATATGTATATATATATGTACACATATATATATATATATATATATATATATATATATATATATATATATATATATATATATATATATATGGGGCTATAAAACTGATCTTAAACATTTACGTTTGAAACTGGTGTTAAACATCACTTACGTTGACACCGTCATCGTACTATGTTAAACGGTGAGGGATGAAGGAGACTACATATATATATATATATATATATATATATATATATATATATATATATATATATATATATATATATATATATATATATGTAAAAACACATACAGTGATGATCATATTTATTGGCACGGTAAAATAAAAGTTAAATTTTGTCTAATAAATTCTAAAAAAGGGATTAAATTAAAGAAAATAACAAAGTATATTATGTATTTTTAACTGGTCTTTCCGATGCAAGAATCGGATTTTAGAAAAAATAAATAACAAAGGAACAACAAACATAATTGCAAAAAACCCTTGTTCAAAATTATTGGCACGATTTATTTAATAATCAATTGTATAGCCTTTCGCCTTGATTACCTTCCTCAGTCGCTTTTCATAGTTTACAACCAAGTTGTTGCACTCTTCAGTAGTAATTGTAGCCCACTCTTCCTGACAATAATCCTCCAATTGAATAAGATTCTTAGGCTACCTTTGCATTACCCTCAATTTTAATGTTCTCCATAAATTTTCAATTCGATTAAGGTCTGGGCTTTGTGATAGCCACTCCAAAACATTAATATGATTGTCCTCAAGCCATTTCTTAGTCAGTTTAGCCGAATGCTTTGGGTCATTATATTGCATGAACCACCAACGACGACCAAGTGAGAGCTCTTTAGCAGAGTCTTTCAGGTTTTCATCCAATATTTTAACATAATCTTCCTTTTTTATGCTACCTGTGACCTAAACAAGTCGCCCTGGTCCAGAGGCAGCAAAGGATCCCCAAAACATCAAACTGCCTCCACCGTGCTTCACTGTGGGTATGGTGTTCTTAGGCAGGAAAGCTTCGCCAGATTTTCTGTAAATATAAGACACTTTATTATGGCCAAATAACTCTATTTTTGTTTCGTCAGTCCATAGAACACGTTTCCAGAATGCAACATCTTTATCAATATGACGTTTTGCAAAGGCTAGCCTTGCTTTCAGGTGCATATGCTTCAATAAGGGAGTCTTTCTCGGACGACATGCTTTTAAGCCAGCTCTCTTCAAAACTCTACCAACTGTATGTCGAGATACATTCACTCCAGAGGTGCTCTGTTCATCAACAATCTCCCCAACAGAGATCCTTGGGTTTTATTTTACTTGTCGAACAATTTTCCGTTCATCTCTTGGGGAAAGAATCCTTTTTCTCCCTCTACCCTCTAAACTCATAACGTGGCCTTGCGATTTGAACTTGTTTATTATGGCTCTAACAGTGGTTTTGGGAAGGTTTAGCTTCTTTGAAATCTTATCATAGCCCTCCCCATTGGTATGGCATGCTACAACAAGCTTCCTGACGTCTTCGCTGTGTTCCTTAGTTTTAACCATGGCGATTGAAAATTATAATTTAGTCACTTATAATAGTTTAAATTAATCGCTATCTAAAAATTATCTGAAAAAAATTATTCACTGAATTAGCGTTAAACAAGCATAATATGGCTATAAAAAAGTTCAGAAAGCACGTAAACCGGAAATTGATTGATATTATACTGATACTAAAAGAAAAACAAAGCCGTGCCAATAATTTTGAACAAGGGTTTTTTGCAATTATGTTTGTTGTTCCTTTGTTATTTATTTTTTCTAAAATCCGATTGCTGCATCGGAAAGGCCAGTTAAAAATACATAATATACTTTGTTATTTTCTTTAATTTAATCCCTTTTTTAGAATTTATTAGACAAAATTTAACTTTTATTTTACCGTGCCAATAAATATGATCATCACTGTATATATATAGTCCTTGAAGTTTTTAACCTTTAAAACTATTATTTGTGAGAAAACCATCTAGTCATTAAGTTATTTAATCACCTGCAATCACTGCATCACCTCGCTATCGAGTTTACTATAATACTAATCATTTATTTTTCAAGGGATCATCAGTTGTTTACCATGAAACACTTTTTCGGCGATTTAAAAACAAAACAGTATATTACATCATGGCTCCCCAGCAGTGTTGTTCAAACACCACCACCCTTAATCTTAGGAATAAGACGTGTTACAAACATTTGATCCAATTTCCTATTCTTAATTGCAATTACTAACCTTTTCATATTATAAAAATGAATTTCTTACCTGTGCGAGTCATCAATCTCCACATTTAAAATGGATACATTTTTTAAATTATTTTAATTTATCTGTCTTGTATTTATAAGATTAGGATTAATCCATTTAACTACTTATCACCTCCACTATGATTAGTATTTAGTATATTGACATTATTAAAAATTAGATATATAAAGTATAAAAATATTTTTACATATCTACATTTTTTTTTAATATGAATTTATTATATGTAATTATAAATACATTTTATACATTGCTAATATAGTTTTGGATAGTCTGGTTTATCTTAAACGATTCAAAAGCATCAGGAGAACGAACACCTGTTTTATTTAACTGTTTAAATATTTTATTTTTATCCGCACCTTGTTTTATTATCCTTATTACCAAACTAGAAACTGGTGGTATATAGGTTGTTTGTTTTAAAGTAATATGTATATATATATATATATATATATATATATATATATATATATATATATATATATGTATATATATACCGATACAAACAGAGAGAGGCAGAGAGAAAAAGAGTGAGACAAATAGAGAGAGTGACAGAGAGAGGAAGAGTGTAATTTGGTATTTAAATTTGTTTCATGCGTATTTCAATTTAGAATTCAAAACAAAAAAAAAGCTTTTTACACAGGAAACACTAACAGGAATTTCAACAGTGTTGCCAACGTATCCTTCTGGAAAAACACCATTGCATATAACAGCACGCGGGCTCTTCATTTACTTTTATTTTTCAACTTAATACCATTAGAGAAGAAAAAAACAGACACACACATACATATATATATATATATATACATATATATATATAAATATAAATCTTAGTATATATTGACTCCGCAATATATCAAATATTTATAAATACTTGTTTACTTACATAATATTGCGTTGTAATTCGGTTTTCCTACGTATTGCTTACTTATATCAATGTTAAATAATGCGTATATATATGTATATATATATAGAGAGAGAGAGAGATAGATATATAGATAGATATAGATATGCAATTATATATGCATGTACATATATATATATATATATATATATGTGCAATTATTTTTCAGTTCATATGTTTATATATGTTTCGACTATACAATGTTTTTTTACTTATCAATAAAATGTGTGTTTTAATTATTTACTTATTTTCTTATTGGAAGACAAAGTGTTGATTTTTTTCTGTTTATCTGGCGCTGGTCTTAAATTTTCTTTTGTATTATTTAATTGTATCCCGCGGTTCATTCAGATACACTTGATACAGAGTCAGTTTTTTTCTACTCATATCTACCTAAGTAAAGAAATATTTGGAGGTTGTGTAGCATGGATTGTAACGTTTATAAATGATTCTAGGAGTATGCTATTTAATGCGAAAGTTAATTGAGAGTCGTAGCAAGTACCGACTCTGCGGATCCCGTACCTTATATGAATGTTAATATTGTTTTCTTTTTTTTCTTTCAATTGCTTATTGGAGGGGCTAGAAGACCTTGTATGTGACAAGTATTAATTTTTAAATATGATTTAGATAAAATCAGAAAATACTGTGTTCTAATAGTATTTTGTTTGTGTTAATTGAACTTAATGTGTGAGCGAAGTCGATTGCGATAAACCTTTAGAGGCGGTTACATTATAGGCGGCGAAATATAGACTTTGTTTTTATACCCGTCTTCTGTTAAAATGTTCACATCTGTAATATTGACGGCTAGCTTAGTTAACGTGCGACTTTAAAATGAATGCCTTACACCGGGTTTACTTTCAGTTGTTTTTTCTAACCTACACAACACGATTCTTAAAGAAATTTTAAACGTTCGTAAAGCATTTTTTTAGTCTTTTACGTCTTTTTAAAAACATTCTTTAAATCTTACTCTCTAGTACGTTTTTTTCAATGTCAAGTATCTAAATTGAGTAATAGATAAACAATAACCCCCTCGTAGCTTATACTTTGCCTTTATTTTACAATCTTGAACATTATATTTAGATATGAATATTTAAAAACTGTCTTTTACACTTTCCTTATTCAAGCATTCGTTTGTGTAAAATTGTGAAAATATTACACGCATATACTCATCATACATCGGCACAACCATAAACAAACGCGCACACATGTGTCTATACATCATTTTACTTTCTGTGAATATACTCACGTACACATACACTTACATAAAATGTATACATATATATATATATATATATATATATATTGTGTACAGAATGTTGTTAGTTGAGACAGATCATTGGTACCGTCGGTTTCAAGCCCGATAATAAGGCCCGTTTAAGGTATCCTTATCTAGCTCTCTTCAGCCAATATGCGTAAAAAAAACTAATCATATATATATATATATATATATATATATATATATATATATATATATATATATGTGTGTGTGTGTGTGCGGTTGTGTGTGTGTGTGTGTATGCATATTATGTAAGAACAAGTAGTTAGTAAAACATAATAAAAAAAAACACTTTTGAAAATGTGTTAAAACATATCTAATTTTAAAAAGCAAGCACAGAATAAGTGGATAGTATTTATTCTGCGGAGTTTCGAAGAAATACCTTCCTTCTCATCCGAGAGTAGGATTTAGCAAAATGCGGGACCGGATTTTGGTTGCAAAAGTAATTAATGGAACTTTAAGTATGTCATAGACCTTACTTGGTAACAAATAGTGAAACAGAGGGAATAGGGTGAAGAGAAAGGTGATTTCAAGTGAATGGATAGTTATATATATATATATATATATATATATATATATATATATATATATATATTATACTGTTATATATATATATATATATATATATATATATATATATATATATATATATATATATATATATATATATATATATATATATATATGGGGGTGTATACAGTGATAATAACGAATGAGAACATATTGAATGGTGACTTTAAAATTGGTTAGATATTATCAGCTTGGATTCAATTCATAATCGCTTTCTTCCTGCCACTTCTGTTGTTAGTTTCTTACAAAAGTGAACAATATGGCCGATTCAATTTGCTTGCCGATAAACATCTTTCTCGCTGCGAGTCTACATTCGCTGAATTAACTCTCGAAGAAAAACGCGCTGGCTTCGTTACTTCAAAACAACTCCAATGCTTTCAGCTATAATTTAAAAGTGGAAAGTAAATATTATCGCTAATTCATATGATTGCCTCGCTAAAATTATCACGAACCAACGAAAAAAAACGAACAAACAAAAACAAATAAACAAACCCATCAATAATAATCGACGTGAATTATTTCTTTTAATGTCCAAACACGTATGGACTAGCAAAACAACTCCGACACATCATATAGTCTTTGGTGAAAAAAAATCAAACTAAACTTAAAAGAAAAAGAACATACAAAAAATGTACGAAATATATTTTTGCATGAGGACCGCTGGTGTTTGACGCCTAATAGTTTCGATTCATAAATACTTGATCGATATTATCAAGATTTTTTAAAAACTATTATTCGATTATTTATCCTTCTTTAATTTTTCATAGGGTTATAGAGCAACATATACATTTTATAAGACACTACACCCCGTGCTAGAATTATAGGCAAGTCGATATTTTTGTTCTGACTCCGATAGTGTTCAATGAAAATTCGTTAAACTTCGCACGTTGTACGGCAACACTAACGCATGTGCAGATATAAAAATCTTAATCTGATCTGCGCAATAGCGAGCAAACGGCAGCGATTTTTGTAACTTGCATTATTTTTTCAACATGTCAATTCCATATGCAAGCTGAGACGTAAAGGTTCTTTAAGTCAAGCTGGGAAGTCAAAAATTGTTTAAAGGCTCTATAATAAGATTTCCACCTGAGAACTTGCCAAATAATTACATCGTGATCATCATACAATAAAAAAATATTGTACTAACACTCAACTTTGCAACTGACGGCCTTACTCAGGGTACATTCGTAAGAAATCATATCTGTCACGTCGAACAATGAGCAAGATCAAGAAAGATGTTTGCCGTAATCCACCGGAAAGTAGCAAACACGATTGTTAAAATGTTGGCGTTTCAGATATTCCGAAATCAACTCGTTGCTGTATCCCGAGGAAGATTGCTCAATTTGGAAAGCCAGAGGATAACCACAACAAAAAGAGGATAGAATGTCCAAGTGATCACATGAAGGTGAACTTTCAAACTGTTTTGTTCACCGAAGACCGACCCTTGATGAACCCGATGTGGGGAGGGGGGATGGTACAAAAATGAGTGTCTAGGTCCCCAAAGAATCGGGTGTCAACAAGGAGGCGGTGGCGTGATGTGCTGGGCTGCAATCATTGGCAATCAGAGTCGCAGATGGAGTTAAAATTACCGCCAAACTCTATATTGACTTCATTAAGGAATACTTGGAATCCTGACACAAGAAGAAGAATCTGGCATTCCTGAAAAAAAGATGGTATTCATGCACGATATGCACCGTTTCAATCTGCAATGATAGCCACTGGATATTTGAAGAGAGTTTTTGCCAGATATGAGAAAATACTGCAATGACCACCCAGTTCTCCAGATTTAAATCCCGTCGAAAAAAATCTGTGGAGCATCTTAAACCGGAATATTTACTCCGGATGAGATCCAATTATTACATCTGGAATGCTATTCTGACTGCTGGCCAAGACATTTCATCAGATACAATCGAAAGTTTGACGTCTTTTTTGGACCAACGACTTTTTTCTCGTGTCAATGAAAATGCCCATTATATAAGATATTAATTGTACTGTGAAACCATATTGGATTTATTTGTTCTTTATTATTGTTGGTCTCAATTTACAAATTCCTAGATTAATCAATGTTTCGATGATATTTTAGCACTTCACCGTATTTTATCATTGCTTTCAAAATAAACGAGGTACGCCGAATAAATGCAAGTCACCAAAATGGGTGCAAATCGTTTATTATTGTGCAGATTAGCTTAAAAATTTAGATCTGCGCTTTTGTTAGTGTTGCCATATAGCGTATTAAATTTAACAAATGTTCATTGAGTTAAAACAAAAAATCGATTTGCATATAATGGCTCTATTCAGTAGTACAATTATAATAAATTGTTGTCGTTGGAAATGGAGTAGCATGCATGTGCACGGAAGTTCATACGCGTCAGGTATTACTTTATTTTCATAGGGCTAAATGAGTCAATTTCATATAATGTTATTTAATTCTTGTTTGTTTTACAGTGTTTTTATTACATTGTTCTTTGATTTCTAAATTGCCTCCATCATAATTTACTGTTTTTATTTATCAATAAATCTAACTTATTTTCTAAATTATGTATATATATATATATATATATATATATATATATATATATATATATATGTATATATATATATATATATATATACATATTACCTGCTATTGTCACGGGTTACCAAATAAAAATATATAGTAGTATTAATATCATAATATATATTAAATAAATGCATGTTAATAGAATTTCATGACTCACCGTATTGGAAAATATTCTGATCGCTCGCCTTTCAAAACGCAACGAAATACATATTTCTTAAAAAATCTTTACGATTACTTTCTGGAAGTTTAATAGATTCCTCTAAAACCTACTGAACCTTGTTTACATCACATTATAACTAAATAAACACCCTTCCATTTTGACAGCTCTTTTAAAACTGTTTATAGGAGTATTTTATATACTGTTTAGAGGAGTGCCTGATTAACTGTCGTCTGATTTGTCTGAGAGTTTTTTACTGAATAATTTAGAATCTAATTTAATCGATGTGCAAATCAAGTAGCGACGAATTGGAAGTAATGGGCAAGACAAATGAATCATATTTTATTGAAAGAATATGCGTTTGATTCCATAAAATTTGAGGAAACATGAATGAATCTTTCGGAAAATTGTATTTACATGTCAGATATTTAACTTGTGATAAAATAAGTTCACTTGAACGCTCTTATCACTTTTACACATAAACGCATATACTCCATGTCTACAAATGCACGATGACGCTTTATATAAAGTACTGCTACCATATTTATTCGAGAATGTTTGATACTATGTAGAAACTAATTAACGATTACACTTGGCCTAAAATGTTATCTGTCTTGCACATATTATTTCACGGATATTACGAGTTCCCGCCTTTTTTTGAAACTACAATTGAGGCGTGTGCTGTATATTACTATATGCTACATTTCCGTCTACCTTAGTCCCAGCATGATTTAGTCGTTAGTCCATATAAATAATAGTTTCGATTCCCATTTTTGAATGGTTTCCTATTTTATTAAATTATTTTACAAGAATGGAAATTTTGTGATACCTCCGCCATATTGAAGAATTCTGTCTTTCTAAATATATGAAATCGATACACATATGCCTTTTCAATAATAAAAAAAAAACATCCGTTTCCATTACTTAATAATGTCACTCGGTGTTTAGTACCAAATGGGTTTCATAAAATTATAAACATCATATGATGATGTTTTCAATTGCGAAACTCGAAGTAAAATGAATAGGTATTGGAATATAGATATGATTCAATTATTTGATGTTCTTTCGAAGATGATGCTTTAATAAATATAGTGTCTCTGTTCGCGAAAATATTTAATATAAATATTGTTTAAATTATTGGATGAAATTTATGATTGAATCGGTATGGTTTAATATTCTGATTTACCAATTGAAATGGTTTCTTCACTAGTCGGTTGTATGCACCCATAAAAACTAATATGCACCTATCATTTGACCATTTTGTCTTGCCTTTTCGAGATACGAATAAATGCTAACATTTATCAATATGCTAAATAAAAACAAACACGAATTATATTTTGACATAGGAGGATCACTACAACAAATACATAAACAGTTATGGTTTAGATAAAAGATGAGTGTACTTACGACAGGAAAACTAGAAGGGAAGTACTTGCAAATATCGATAGAGGGTTTTTATCTCTCGGTTTCGCCGAGGGACATGACATATGGTTACAATGTTAGGAGATTAATTCAGCGACCCTAAAAAACCCGAGCTCTGCCCCTATAAAAAGAAGACTAAGTCGCTAGGCATTCTCTGATACGTACACGTCAGAAGCAAGCATAGAATTTTGTAAATCCAAATGTCAGTACCCAATAGACATACCAGACCGACATAGAATATTTTTCCTAAACTGATGACCCCAAAAATATTGAATTGTTCCAGTTCATCCCAGATTAATTTCGAATTAATTTTCTGGCCTATGAATAGGTCAAGAAATGCTACTTCTTCGTATAGTTTTACTATCTGGGAGAGTTTATTCATTTTGTATGGGAGAGTTCCCATAAAGCTACCATTATGATATTCATGTAAATATTAGCTAACAGTAAATTTAAATCTAAAGCATGTAAGTTTGACTATATTTTATTATATTAGTAACGGGGGTACCCGGCGTTGCCCGAGTGTTTCTTTCCGGGACGGGGGGGGGGTTAAAAATGTTATGGTAGGTAAGTAGGAAGGATCAAACCCGGAGTCATGAGTAAAAGTAAGAAAATACAGTGTGAAAAAAACAAAACAAAACATCTGCAACGTTAACAGTTCGGCCACCAAGAAAAGTCCATTTCAGTTGTTTAAGAAAAAAAAAATAAACGACTACGGTAGGTCGGCGCGAACGTGAAAATATAATGTGAATTGTCCAGCACGCTAACCACTACGCCACAGAGCACTGCAGCTTAGTTTAGTGATTTTAAATAACTTCACATGAAAGAACTACGAAGCCAAACCGGTGTTCTCTTCTCAACTGTTCCTTGTGAACGATCCCCAAACGGTGTTAAGTGGTGGCAGGGGGAGGAGGAATTTATTAGAGAGAACATATTTTACCACTTCCATTGATCTTAACCGATTTTGGCCGTAGCTTCTCAGCAGAAAAAGTATAGAAATCTAAGATTATCGAGGAGTTTGAAAAGTAATAAGCCTATAACACACCTCAGATATTGTTCTGCCGTTTGTGCATATTATATTTGACATGAAATATCTTGATTATTAATCCTGTTAATGTCAAAATCAGACGGGAAAAAATGAGTTCATTTTATTTATATAGAGATATTTCCTCTTATGCACACAACATTTTCACACAAACACACACATATATAAGTATATATATACATATATGTATATATATATATATATATATATATAAATAACTACTTAATTTACTCACATAAAAAAATATACGAAAGTATAGATTCATGCGTAAACTTTAAGTATTTGCTTCAAACGTGCTCAATATGTAGGTAAATCTAGTTAGTATGTTATGAAATGTGTATGGCGATTAAGCTACACTGACTATTCCGCGTTTCCTCCACTAGAGTGGATGAAACGCGGAATATTCAGTGTAGCTTAATCGCCATATACATTTTATAACTTACTATATATATATATATATATATATATATATATATATATATATATATATATATATACACATGTGAATGTATAATTTAAGGGGCATATAAAAATTCATAATTAATGATGATAATAAATTGAAGATAATTATTTGTATAAGGACGCAGATTGAACAAATAATTCTAAGTTCGAATTTGGTTAGTTTATTATGGGCGCGGCCGACAGTGAAAAGTGAATAAATATTTTTTACGAAGTCACTCTTTAAACATCTATCAAAACCGAGTAATTATCTAATCAATAGGAATTGTTACTGATTACTAAGTGAATAAATTACTTTCGAACTGGGTACTTTATCACAATCGATCTTTATATATTTTTTGTCGACAAACCCTTCTTTTTATTCGTGGTTATAAGTAGAATATATGTAATCAACCAAAACTAAGCAAAATATATTGGATTGTATTGAGATTTAGTATTGCGGATAAAAAGAAACATATGTGAACGGATCAGATGGTAAGGTTGCAAATCCGAATTTTAAATATATTTAATTTTTCATCTTTTGTGTTAAAAAGCCGGCAACCCATTGAATATGTAAAAAATCGTCATTATCTTTCAACTTAGTAAAAGGATGATATATTTTCATTATTTTTACGGAAAAACACTACTTCTCATTCTTTGAAAAATAAATACATTATTTTCGTTTAGTGAGCCAAATATATTTAATATACGACTGGATGGAAACTAATTTGAAGAATCCATATTAAAAAAGAAAACAAATCGATAAATAACCGTGCATTTCTCTAAAAATACAATACTTTTCGGAAATGTGTTGTTACGTGATATTGCCTCACCTATGCTAGACCATAATGCCTACACACAGTTGGTTGTGTTTAACAAAATTGTTATCCTCTTTATTTGCTATGACCTGCACTTTACTTAGTTTTAACTATGACGACTTGAATCTTCCACACTCTCTCGTCCAGAAAAACTTTCTCCTGATGACAGGCCTCGGCCAATACGATCATGATTATGCTAGATGCAAAAGTTTTCTCCAACACGTACGGCGTTTAGCGTTCTCAAAATGGGCACCCATATTGAACTGACCAGCCTGCCCGTTTCCTCACTTCAGTACACATACACACACGCACACGCACACACACACACACACATATATATGTGTGTATGCATGTAGGTATGTAGCTTATGAAAAACAGAATTAAACCTATATAAAGGAATATCCTTCACTTAATCAATGCATGCGTTAAAAATGCATGGGAATGTGAAGGCAATGTTTGTTTCTTCAGAACTATCATTAAATTTTGTTTTTTTTTAATTTTGCCAGGCGAAATCTATATAATGGCACTTATAAAGAGATTTATTTGAAATTCAGGTACTATGTTATAATGTTTTTGCATAATCTTACTTAGACAGAAAATATTGGTTTAATAATCATTTTAACATATTTAAAGGTGTTATTCATCAAAAAACACATGGCGGTGTATGGTGTTTCTCTTTTCGAAAATGCAACATTTTAAATTCTATTGACAATAGCAAACCTGTTATATTTTTCAGATTTTAATATTATAAAACTCAGGTGTTTATATTTCTGGAAAAAGTTGCTCTAGAATGATGAATGTTCATAGAATTCAATTCACTACAAAAACACATGTTGGTTTTTTGAATGTCGAACTATAACATCCATTAAAAATTTATATTTTCAAAGTTTACTTATGCACAATTTTCTGTATGTCTTAGATCTAGATTGAAATATATTTCTCACTGTTACCCGTGTTAAAACATGCATATCTATATATTAATACGATAGCGTATATGCTATTTTGTGTGGCACGTTTACATATTTTGTCTTTCGAGTAACTGTAGTTTAAATGCTATGGACAATTATTTCTTGTAATAAACCATATTCCCAAAAGTTTTTTTTATAAGTTTTGGTTTCTGTTTCAATTATACCTGATGGCACACAATTAATCTATTTTTTTTATAAATAAATTTGCCAAGAACTCTTTAGTTTTGGTTTCGATTATAGCAGAAGAAACTTAAGTAATATGTATTATCTATTCGTAAAATATACGCAAATATTATATTTTGATTAATACAGCAACTGAGACATGTCTATACGAGCATTATTTTTTTGTCTAAACAGTTCAACTCAAGCTAAGATCGAAACCAAATCATAAAGACAGTGAGTCGTGCATGGAAGACATTGCAAATTGATTTCAAACATTCTTATTTTTGGCACAAGGAACCTGTCATGTTTCCCGGTAGCATATGCGCATTCGTACAACCGTTGACTTACAGATAAAAACCTGATCACTCCCAAGTACAAATTTTTCGCACACACCCATTACCAGTTTTCCCCGGATGAAAACCAATTAAAATGTTTTCAACATGAGTGAATACACAACCTACCAAATTATAATTCTCTGGATCAAAAATGTCTTAGTGTATAAGCTGATTATGTCCTCACACAAACTTGCTAACGTTTATACTTGTACTAGTAGTCTGTCTTGTCGTTTAATATGCGTAATATTATATTTTAATTCATAGAAAAAAGGACATGTGTAATCGGGTATTATAATTTTATAAACTTCTTACTTCTTGTAAGTAAACATATCCGTTAGCTGAGATCGAAATCAAAACGGAAAGAACGTGATTCAAGATCGAAAACAACTATTTTCTTTGAAAAATAAATATAGCATGTCCGTTTAGTGAGCAAAATATAGTATGCACATTCGTGAAGCACTTGAAAAAAAGAAAAAATCTACGATTACAACGTAACATTTTTTTAAAGTTTGAGCGGATAAAAACATTTTGGTTATTCGATACACCAAATTGTATATCTCTAGATCAAACATTCGTTGACTATATTTTTTTAATATTGTCCTCACACAAATATATTTCTACTCACACACACACACCCCCACACACACACACATATATATATATGTGTGTGTGTGAGTGTGGGGTGTGTGTGTGTGTAATTCTTTAGGGAGTTGTCTGCTTTCAAAACATAGATAATGATAAAATATCCCGATTTCCTTGAGATGCCGCTGTAAAAATATCAAGAAAACCGCAAGAAAATATGTGTTTCTTTGCTAACGAGCGACTAGCAAAAAGCGACGTTTTCCGGTATTAAATGCGGATCAAAAAATGTTCCATTCTCCAATCGTTACATTATCATCGAAATACACGCAGTTTTTCATCAAATACAGTGATTTTCTGCTCGTGTATAGACCCCAGCCCAATGCACCGGCAGATATTTTTACATGTTTATTTGCAGGTTATTTGTCTACATTACACTGTACTGTACAGTATCTACCAGTGATTCTATAAAATTATCCAAAAATAATAGTGTCACTTTAAGTTTTAAATCCCAGTATCAATAATCGTATTTCAAATTACTCCTGAACGGAAATATTAATTCCTTAAGCGTCCCTTTTCTCCTTGTGCACTGATAAAACTTGTTAAATGCTCTTGTGCTGCTAGGCTATATAAAAACGTAAACTTTGTCAAACTCAGATTTTTTTTTTGATTCGGATTTTTTCGCCTATCGATTTTCGATAAATATCAGAATTATTCCGATTAAAACAAACTATGAAAAAAAATGTTCATATACCTCAAGTATATTGTGTGAAATTTTAAAACAAATCTACCTAGGCTTTTCCGCGTTCACAGGGAACGAACATTCACATACAGATACTCACAGACAATATACTTATTAGTGGTATATTTAAAAAAAAAGAAGAGAAATGAGCTTCTCACACCTATTATACTAGTTTTAATATAATAACCATACAAAAGTTTTAACATCAAAACGTGGATGTGATATACATAGGCAACAATAATATTAGATTAAGCTTTTCTTCTCTTTATGCACTTGTCCGGTTCTAGAATTATTGTAACAGATAACCTTACTCACATAATTGGGAGTCTGATCGGGTGTTTTATAAAATCAGTTTTGGCATCCGACTACCGCAATCAAACTCAAATTACACGCATATAAATCGTACATCCTTTAAATACTACTACTTGCATTACTAGATATATTTTAAAAAGTTATTGACTATTTGGCTTTTCAGGCATCACTTTCAAAAATATCATTGTTTCTCACTCAAGACATAACTTATCTTCATGTTGAATAACATTCTCATCTTGAAACGCGGCGATATAGTCGACTTATCTGAAAGTTTCTCACATTTTGTTTTTTGATCTGTTTGGTTGTATTCGTTGATAAAATCCTAGATGCATCTTCTTTGTCTGCAATACACGATTTCTTATATTTCCATGGAAATTGACAATGTTTTCAATCAGATAATAGTTTCGTAAGCTTCTATTCCGAGATTGCTATTATCTTTAATTATCCTTCTCGTTTGAAAATGGCTTCAAGGCAGTTAAGCGGCGCATTCAATTAGCACTTCATTCTTGTTCTTCATATACAACAGGCTATTATTCTTCCTTTTTTGTCCTTGAAAATAATTTTTTTTTCGAAGTAATCGTGGATTATCTATCGATATTACATACTGTTATTATACATACATGCTTATAATTATTGGCGACATTCACTCATTGCATTTGTTTATCAGATTAATCCACAATACACTGTTAATTCACTCTTGCATTTTGCGGTTGACGTTGCATCCTAACTGGAGATTATGACCGTCGGCAGAGCTCACACTAGGAAACGATAACTGCAAATCACAACCACATTCAAAACTGTTCTTGGATAACAGAACAAACAAACAAATCCGATGTTTCCATGACATACTGGTTGCAAATGATATTTATCTTTCGAAAAACATGGTTGCGTAAATTTATATTAGTCTACGTTAAGAATCAACAAAATTGTTAATCGTTTATACTAAATGCCCCATATAGGTTTAAGCTTATAATATGTATATCATATGAACATTCTAGTGTCAATGACCAGTAAAACAATATAAGAATAAACTGCAATGAAATGCCTTGTTTGGGGTTGAACATAAGTAAATTAAATAATGAGTTTGATAAATTGTATTTCATACTTGCTGATATTCTGAACAACAATTTAAATCAATATGAACAAATTGTTTACATTAAAAGATTTAGATCAGTAAAGATTTTTGCTTTTTTATGCTAGAATAGCAGTTATCGTTGCCCATCAATTATTGAGGAAAAAATTAGTTAAAACTCCACGGACATAGTTTGAGATTTGCGTCAATTGTGTTAGAAAAAGTGAGTCCTCAATCTGGTTATGTAAACCTTGTAAGGAATAGACGTATGGAAAACAACATGAAATTATAATATTAATAATTATTGCATCATATAACTTTAGATATATATTCCATTAATATTAACCTTTTTGTTTACATTTTAAAACATTGGTTTTATCTTGCAGCTGTAAAATCGTCATGAAAAGAATTGATCTGAACAATGCAATATATATATATATATATATATATATAATGTCTCACAAGATTGTAGGCGCTGATTTGACATTTTGTGAAGCTTTTTGATTCCGATTGTGACAGAACAAGTACCCTTCGATAACGCTTGTAGCGGATGTTATATGATAAGTTTTATCATATATGCATGATTGTCTTGTAATATCGCGCATGCAATTAAATCCTACCTCATCTTCCTCTTTTATTTACTCATGCAACCAATCTTGCGTATTAAGATTAGGTGTGCTTGTGTTGCTTTTTTTGGTAAATAGGGCATACTGCAGAAAGGAACATTTCCCCTGCCTCTCTATTCATTTTTTTAATATCTATCAGCCAGGCATCCCCACACCACCTTATTGCTATCAAGGCATTCGGCAACTAAATATCTACGACTTGCCCATAAAAGAAAGTGAGTTTGTCACCCCATCCCCATCCCTCACAAAGTACTTCGTCAAAAACACGTGCCAAGGCCTCGATGATATCCAGAAACTCCACATCAACCGCGAATTAAGCAGCGTGCTAAAAAAGGAGGAGGAAAAAACGTTGGCGGGAGTTACGTGGAAGAAGAATTAGTGTCAGTTTTTAAAAATGAGCTGATCAAATCGCCGAACAGAAGTCGATAATAAAAATTCGACAGATAGCAGCCAATATGTTTCGCTTGATAAATTGGAAGTTCACTCAACTTAGGCCCCATCCCTCGAGTGGAAAAGAGAACTCATCAAAACTACGAAAATACCTGGTTCAGATATGTTGTAATCACTTCCGAACGTCGATGGTTTAGAAATAAGCGAGAAAGAAAACGAGGAAAAAATGGACAAACGAAGTTCGGAGGATATCGACTCGCACGTCGCCGAAATCGGACTGCCTCACATTATAACATCGGAACATTGAGTTATATCGAGTACCTAACCATCTATTGAATGCAAGTCCTCACAGATAAATATTGTTCAATGTCGTTTCCCCGCTATATTTAGCAAACGTCGACTTGCTGGACAGAACTACTTTTTTTTATTTTTGATAATTTATACTTCCTGAACCAGTTTTCCACATGGGGAAAAAAGAAAAGATAAAACTAAAAGGGAATAAACGAAAAGAGCCTTTGTTGTTCTGAACAGTTTTTTGAGTACTATAATTGGAATACCATCAGGGCCAGTTGCTTTATTAGAATCAAGGTTTTTGATTAGCTTCGCAACATCACGTACAGATATACGAATATCACATAGCGTGTTATCTGATACAGGAGGAAATATTGGGGGTTGGCGGTCTTGGTCGCAAAGGGTAGAATTAGCTGCAAAGTTCTTGACAAAGAGTTTGGCTTTGTCTGATGCTGACGAGATTACCTCAGGTCCATTGATAATAGTTGGGATGGAGCACACGCTTCTGTTCAGGATTCTGTTTGCTATTTGCCAAAACTGGTGGGAACCAAGCCGCTGCTCAGCTACTTTGGACTTAACAGATTGAGCATACAACTCTCTTGCGTTCCTTATTACTTTCTTACAATGGTTGCTGGCAGTCCTGAAAACGGCTTTTGTTTCCATACAGCTATTACGTTTGAAGCAGTGGAAAAAGTGATTTCTGTGCGCAATGGCAGCAGCACATTCTGGAGAGAACCATGGCTGGCTGTTAGGTTTTTGCTGAAACTTTTTCGAGGGTATGAAATGGTCAATACCTACAATTAACCATTCAGTCAGGTCTAATACTATAGGGGCCACATCCTTTTTAACATGGAATGCAAAGGTAGATCAGATATAAATGTACAGAAGCTATCCCAGTCAGCCTTAGTGTATCGATATACTGTACGATGAAGAGGTACGTCTGGGGACTTATTACATTTCATTTTTATCTTAATTGATACAACAGAGTGGTCGGAAGATCCAAGAGGCGACAGAACAGAAACTGAACATAGTTCAGGGCACGTTGTGAGAAAAAGGTCTAGTAGGCTCGCATACTGGCCGTCATTATCGGGCACACGGGTAGGTTCCTGAACAATCTGAGTGAGGTCATAGGCAATGCAGAAATCATGACAAAACCTCCCCTCATCATCGGTCTTGTTTGAGTGGGTCAACCATTCGACGTTGTGAACATTGAAGTCTCCACATACGTGAATGTAAGCTGAAGGATAAGTAGAAAAGACCTGGTCAATTTTCTCAGATATGCTTTTAAAGATAGTAACTCCGCTGTTGTGGGGGCGATAGAGAGTAAATATAAATGCAGTAGTGTGAGCTAAAGCAACCCGGAAGCACATATAGGGTAAGTTAGGATCTTCCCTGGAGATGTCCCTGCCACATGGAAAGCTATCTTTAATATAGGCACATATTCCATGCCCATGGGTATTTGGGGGTCGGATTTAGAAGTTAAGTTAGAGTATTCTGTAATTGCAAACTCATCTAGGGAAATAGCCTGTCCAATGCCAGTTTCACTTAAAAATAAAAGGTCTGGTTTAGTCTCCTGTAGTAGGGTTTCAACCTCTGGAAGGTTAGAACGAAGACCCCTGATGTTGGAGAAGGAGACATGGTAGTAGGGGTCTACGTTGGAAGTTGGAGAACCGGGTTTAATCGTGTATTTTTTCTTGAAACTTGTCATGATGAAACTTTGGAATTTGTGGCCTAGGTCGTCAGATTTACTTAGAGCAGGACAGAGAGGGGAAACTAAGAGAGAAAAAGAAACGAAGAATTTTTTTTTTGCACCACATGATAAGGTAAAGCCGTAACAATTACCCACTAGTATGACATCGAGAGGCCCAACCAGAAGCTACTGCATGGTCCAGATTCCATTCACCAAATGGCAATACAGCAACCCCAGTACTTTGCACCTGCTGATAGGACAGCCTCCTTAGTGGTTAATCCAAGGTTCGGGTCCCTGACTATCAGGCGGATAACGTCAGCCCAGACAAAACGTTTGCCTCCAGCACCCTTACTAGTGACATGGCTACAAGGATAGACATAGAAACAGAAAATTTCCACCAACTCTGCCAACTGTTCGCGCAAAATACTGCCAACCTAGAAAACAGCTTTTTCTTCTCCCTTTTTCAGAAACATCACTCATTAAAAAATGAGGACTGAGGGACAAATAAGAAGAAGCGAGAGTAACAGGAGCTGCCGATAACGCATCCACAATGCGTTTTCCACTCTCCATTTTAAAAAGAAAAACAAAAACAAAAAAACTATTAAGTATTGTACTTAATAAAAGTCCAACAGACGTGTTGAAGGGAAAGTATGGTGATAGATTCCCCTCTCACGAACTAAAAATGAGTACAATTAGGTAATCTATTTTTGCAATCAACTCGGTAGATAAATAAACATTTATGGACGAGCAAAAAAAGCTAGCATTTAATACAACAGAAATACATAAAGTAAATACTGAAATAAAATGTAGTTATTAATATTTTAATCTAAAAATAAAAAGTGCGAATTAGTAGAGAAAATCACTTATCAAAACAACGCTTCCATCTCCAAACTGCAGCTAGTGAAGAATTTAACTTTTAATAGCGTTCAGAAGATTTTTTTTTTAAAATTAACCGTTAAGAGAAAGCGTGATTTTATTCTGAACTTTAACTAATCACGTTTAAAGAAACTTATGATATAAAAGAAAAGCAGAATGGGGGGGTTCTTCCGAAGTGAGTTGGTGACGTTATAAGTAATTGCGAGATAAGATGGGAGCCAGAAATTAGGGGTGGGGGACTGAAAATAATAATATATTGGATTGATTATACAATATTTAGGATCAACTTGGTAGATACACATTTATGGACGAGAAAAAAAAGCTAGCATTTAATACAACAGAAATACATCAATTAAATACTGAAATAAAATGTAGTTATTAATATTTGAATCTAAAAATAACAAGTACGAATTAGTAGAGAAAATCACTTATCACAACAACGCTTCCGTCTCCAAACTGCAACTAGTGAAGAATTTAACTTTTAATAGCGTTCAGAAGATTTTTTTTTTAAATTAATTTTTTTAAATTTAAGCTAATGTGTATCAAAATATGGTCAGTACTTCGTTCACATCACATATCCATATAATATTTTCCGTTATTCTATTTGGTATACATAAAAAATTAGATACATCAAAGTTAAGTTTATATAATTATGGATGCTATTAATATGATTGTCCCTGCCAATACTATGGATGTCACTTGCAAGGACTGTCCCATAGTCGTAATCAAAAGCCATGATTCCAATCACACATTTGACCGGCGCTATGTAAATATTCTGACAGAGTAACTGTTTTTGACTGATAAACGCACGGTTTTCTATTTTTTTTTATTTCATAATAGCGCAACGAATTCATACTCTTTTTTGTTTTATTTTAATTTTCTGCTCCTAATATTTAACGTGGGTTGAGGACAAAGTATTTAAACTCTACCGAACGTAATCCCTTTAAGTACATTATTAATTCAGTGTTAATTGTATTATTATTATTATTATTATTATTATTATTATTATTATTATTATTCACAAAGTTTCTCACAAGCATTCATCTACGATTTCTCCTTGAGGCAAGCTTTAGTCTTCTCGTAGGTCAGATTAAGAAACACTGTTTCCAGATTTTTCGTACACACCACACATTTCAATCATATTTACAAAGTTATGTGTATTATTAGGCTGGTGTAAAAAAAAAAAAAAACGTCGTTGTTTTTTTATATTAAAATTCAAAATATTATAACTTCTATTTCATAATAAACTTTATTAATCGAAAAAAATACATTGAATCAACACATGTTTGTCAACGAGCAACAAGTTTAAATGTTTCATTAGCATCCGGTGCTGCACTACAGAAAAAGTCATTGTCAGCCGATTCTGCATTATCTCGGTTTTTGAAGCATTTTTGCCGCAGGAAGCTGTAAAGATGTTTGAAAAAGTAATAATTCGTGTGTGATAGATTTGCCGAACATGGCGGGTATCGTAGCCTTATTCGTTAAATTGCTGAAGGGTCAGTTGAGCAACATGCAGACAAGAGTTGTCATGGAGGAGAATTGGTTACTTTATATTGACCAATCTCAGACACATATGTTTATTGTATTTAGTCAAACATGACCTTTTTTGGTGCAAATCTTGTTTCTAGAAATATTGTGGAGATTCTGCGCCACCGAACCACTGTGCCGAACGTCGCCGGTTGTTGTAGATTACCCACTTCTTGTCACACGTATTATCTTAGTTAAATTCATTAGGTCCCCATTTATCCATTTTTTGTATCCCTATTGGCGTTAAATGGTGAATGAATGTTGATTGGTCGACCTCGAGGTCAACAGAAAATTATCGTGTAGTTGTTAGAGGACTGGTTCTAATTAAGTCTTCAAAATTTTCGTTATCAAATATTTCCGGCCGACCACGACCGTCTTCATCTTTGAGGCTATCGTCACAATAGCGAAATTTCTCGAGTGACTGTTGACTATTGCTCACACATTCGTTTATGGTTTCTTGCCCAAAGGCCTCACTATACCACGAGCTGTCACGACAGCTTTTCTGACCCAGTTTATACTGGAACAGGAACATCGTATGGATTTGTATGTTGTGGAAGCTGTCGTAAAGCCTTCATAAAATGAGTGAGAGATTGGGAAAGGTAACGAATAATACGTGTTTATTAAGTAATAATTAAACCCATGATTATCTTGACTCGTGGTGTGTGGCATGTAATTAAATCTTATAAGCTTTCAATTTATTTTGCATGACATATAAAAGTGACAAATAATATGTCGGCACATTTAAGGATAATAGATTACTTTCAAATGCTGTACAACGGAACATTACATTTTACATTGTTTGTAGTATCTGATAGGTTTTAAGTCATATATGTTGGGCATTGTATGAAATTTTAGCCATAAAGAATAGTTTATTATCTTCTATTTTGTTCACATATTTGTTACATGTAAAATTGCGATAAGCAAGAATACGCACGGACTAATCAACAGAAACCTAAAGATAAATCATTTACGAATCTGACATCATACATAACGTTCAAGCAAAAAATAAAAAAAAATAATGAAGACACATTGGTAAAATACCCCTGTTACTGTAATCAAATTGAATTAGATAAAATACATACCTGACAAAACGCGTTTAGATCTCCTTGAATAGCATATATCTTTATAAAAAGAATGACTTTTAAGTTTATTAAACTGTCTTATTTCATTTACAGGAAATTGTGTTTAATTTTAATCCTCTCGCAACGTTCTCTAATTTCTCTTTAACATTGCACAAGATTATCCTTTTTTTACTTAACTCTGTACATCTCAATATATTGACGCGATAAAAGCATACCTTTTATCGGCAATAAAACTACTTTTAGGCATACTTGCATACTCCAATACGATAGCTCGAATTTAATCTCGAGTAAACTTGGTTTAAACTATTCCCCCGATAAAAACTATTTGTCACTTAATAAATAATGTTATTACTCAGAGTATCTGTAATAATAAATGATACTAATTCCTGCTCAGCCCAAATATTAAATGCAACAAAACTTCTATTAAAAGTGGAAATAATACATGAAATATAATGAAATCTAAATAGCTACATAAAAGGCAGATAAGTACAAACGCAATTTATTTCCCACGAGTATGGATGACTTGCTGAGTAAAAACAACCTTTAGATTTGAAACTGAATATTATTAAGTGCCCTAAGTTCATACTTACTTCATTTCCCGGACTGAAATAATTGTGTACTCATGCCTGAATAAGACTTTTGACCTCTTTACAACTAGCAGAAGTAAGTCTCGGTCCCTAACATCCGAGCTTGATAAGCTTGATAATACGTATGTGTCTACGTATGTACGTTTGTATATATATATATATATATATATATATATATATATATATATATATATATATATATATATATATATATATATATATTCAATCCCCTTTCTTGAAGTTATATATTTGAATTTTACCTTGAAGTTATATATTTGAATTTTACCGTCACTGGATTATTTATCTTCCACCAGACTATCCATTCATGTGTAATCACCTTTTTCTTAACCATATTCCCTCTACTTAACTTTTTTTTTCAAGTAAGATCTTTGACTTACTTGTTTTTGTCATCAAATACTTTTGCATTCAAAATCCGATCCCGCATTTTGCTAATTCCTACCGTCTGTTGAGAAGGAAAGTATTTCTTCGAAACTCCGCGGATTAAGGACTATCCACTATTCTAGTGTTTCCTTCTCAGATTAAATATGTTTTTAACTCATTTCAAAGTGTTTTATCATGTTTTATTACGTGTTTGCTCGTATTATATATATATATACATATATATATATATATATATGTATATATGTATGTGTGTGTATGTGTGTGTGTCTGTGTTTGAGTGTGCCTGTGTGTCTATATGTGAGTATCTGGTTCTCGGTATGCGCAAACATGCACACACAGTTTGTGAAACATCTCCCAAGGTTAGTCCACAAAAGCCAAATATATAATTGCGATCATATATCCGAGCACGAAACAACCCCTTTCTGTTTCTTTATATTCTTCTACCCATTATTTTTGGCACAGTCGTGATCATTGCTAAATACTTTCGGTTCTCTTCAACCTGCCCCTGCACGCTTGTTTGTCTTTCACAAGGTTCATACCGAGATCATCCAGACTCAGCCTTTTAAACATATTTTATTTACTCTTGTATAAATATTTACGTGTATTCTTATATATATATATATATATATATATATATATATATATATATATTTATATATATATATACTTTGTATTTTATTGTGCTTTACTCCAATTCCAGCAAAAACCTAACAGGCAGATGTGTTTCTCTCCAGAATGTGCTGTTGCCATTGCACACAAACCACTTTTTCCATTGCGTCTAACAAAATAAATGTACTGAAATTAAAGCCGCCTCCAGGTCTGCCAGCAACCTCTGTAAATAACTAATAAAGAATGTAAGAGAGTTGTATGCACAGCCCGTTAAGTCCAAAGTAGCTGAGCCGCGGCAGGGGTCCCATCAGTTTTGGCAAATAGCATACTGAACAGAAGTGGTGCGCTATCCTAACTATCATCAATAGATCTGAGATAATCTTATCAGCCTCAGACAAAGTCCAAATTCTTTGCCTAGATATATGCATTTAATTCTGCCCTTTATGACCAACGCCGCCAACCCCCAGTATTTTCTCGTGTATCTGAAAACACTGTATTCGACATACAATTATCAGTACGTGATGATGCAAAGCTAATCAAAAACCATTCCAATTACAGTGTTCCAAAAGCTTCAACCAGAGCTAGCTACCATAATAACAAAGTTATTTAAACTTTGTCAGGAGAAATGCTTCCAACACATTGATAATCTCATCAGTATGCCCGGTATTTAGGAAATCATGTGATCGCTCATCTCGCTTTCATTGTAGACCAATAAGTATGCTGTGCGCCATGAGTAAGATGCTGGAATATGTGTTAAATAGAGTACTAGTGAATCATCTCAGCAAAAAAACAACCTTCTTAGTGACGTGCAATATGGTTTCCGTTCTGCTAGATATATAACAAATGTGCTTACAGTTATATCTCATAGGATTAAGGAATCTCTCGACTGAGGCTTCCTCTCTAAAGCTATTGCTCTTGACATGTCAAACTCCTTTGATACGATATGGGATAAAGGCGTACTTCACAATGATCTCCATCTATGGTATAGCTTGAAATGTCTTCTCAATTAATAAAGCATTCCCCCCTGATAGGTTTATAAGAGTAGTGGTTGATGGGCAGAAATCAGAAACTCTCGGAATTAATGCTGGAATCCCTCAGGGATCGCCCCTGGGATCAACTCTCTTCCTAAGCTACATTAATGATCTTCCAAATCACATCCTTACATCATTCGTACATATTTATGTTGAGAACACTGCAATCTATGATAGCACATATAAACCATAAACGACAAAATTCTCTCTGATTCCCTCTCCTCTAATCTTTTTGCAGAAAAAATAGTGGGATCATCTACCGCCTCAGTAAATATCTCACTCCTGTTGCAATTCTTTACCTATATAAAAGTCAGGTACGGAAAACGATGGAGTACTGTTGCCACATCTAGGCAGGGGCTACTGGAAACAGTTTATACTTCTTTAACAGGGTTCAAAATATACTTCGTAGCTTAGTGGGGGTGGCTTTTTCGCTTCCATGCAACCTCTATTTGACAGAAGAGTGTGCGAGCCTGTGTGTGCTTCATTGTTATTTTCGTGGCAAGTGCGCAGCTGAGTTTCAATCGATGGTTCCACCCTCGCCAAACATTAACGACAAACACTCGGCTAGAAAAAATCACTATCAATAATTTTCTACAGGCTTTATCGGTGTCTAAACATAAATGTAGATCCATGAGCCAAGTTTTTTAGAACTGTACTCTTGTAGAACTCCCCTTTGATTGCCCACTTTCGAGTTGCTAACAATCTGATTGTGTTCAAGTTCAACTTAAACAAGTTTGTGATGAAGCGTTCTCCTAAGTAATCCAATTTACAACATCCCCACTACTAATGTTTACTACGCTATAATCACATTAACTTATGTAAAAAATACATTCATCGATACGCTTTCCTATTTAAACGCTGCTCCGCTCAATTCCTCAGAAAAATCAGACTATCCGGTTTGACTTTTTTGCAATTTAAAATAAATACGCGTAAATCAATACAATTCTTGATATAAACACCAACCACATATGTTTCACCAATAAACTTTATAAACAATAATGTTAAATGAACACAGACTTCTTAATATTATATACTTAATCTCGCTGCTATAGATCTATACGTGCTTAAAGCTGTTACTTCCCGTCTACGAATGTATATACCAGTAATAGATTTACGGATTTCACATAATTTGACCAATTTTCTTGCTTGGGTCTTGTTTTCGTCATACTGCATCACCATACTCTGACACTTTTTTAGGCAGGTATCATCGCGTATCAAGGCCAGGTGGTCACTCGATGATAAGGGTTAATTGGTATATATTAGTCAATGTGATTATAGAGTAGTGGGGATTTTGTTAATTGTATTACTCATAGTGACGCTTCATTAAGAACTTGTTTTCGTTGGACTTGAAGACAATCAGATTGTAGTGAGCTCAATATATCTTTTTAGATCCGTACGTGATTAAAAAAAATCAGTTGTACATTGGTTTCTCTTTAAAACCCGCAAATAATTACGTTTATATTTCATCTAGTTCAATTAAAATTATCTATATATTTACTGTAAAATATTTATGTGAGAATATTTAGTATTACTCTCTAAACATTGATATTCCTACCTTATGTTTAATTTTCTTAAAATTTGTATGGTGTATATATATATATATATATATATATATATATATATATATATTCATATATATATATATATGTGTGTATATATATATATATATATATATATATATATATATATATATTTACATTTCATCAAATATCAATTAAATTACTTTCCACGGATTAATAATTATTTGCATCAAATAGAAATTTATCTTAGAATCTTAATCGAATATTACAATTACTAATTTGATGTAAGGATATCATAATATGTAACTACTATGAAAGCCTTACATGCCGTGTCATAGCAAAATAGTTAATCATTCCATTTTTGATGTTTAAGAATTACTTTCTTTGATATATTTTCTTTCGTTTTTAAAGTATTGAACCCCAGCAAGATGAAGGAACCTTTAATATGCTGATAACTTTGCTTCTTATTTGCCCACAACTGTGATAAGAAACTGGGTTTTGAAATGTTGCACTGCTCATTTACCAGAGTTAGAAAGGCAACACAAATCTTTGCGCTCTACCATACGCATTATTCCCTATCTCATTATCGTACATCATTTATCTTTGATTATATCACAGTCAATACACACGGTTAAAGTTACCCCAGTTTGTGGGTGGGGGGTCAAAATATATGCTCCAAACTTAACCTTGATAATCCCTGTAATGATTTCAACGCTCAAATACTATGACCGACCTGGATATTTTGGGCGTGTAATGTCGGTCGGAAGAAAATGTTTATGATGAGTAGTTAATTATTTTTCTTACCGTGCTGAAAAACAATTTTGAAAGTGATTTCGAACATGTTAAAAGATAGTTTTGTAAGTATTCTGTTGCTTGCATTTCGAATTTAATAATTACATGACTGCATGTTCAATAATAACGTGATATAATTTTACCTCCATAACGTTTGTGAAACGCTTATAATATGGGCAAAATGTTCACTTCAAAATGTAGAAAAAACATATGTTTACATCTACCGAGATATAGGTGTTTACCTTAAAGTGCCCCTTTTAATTAGAGGGTGTACGTCTGGGTAGACAAAAGAGTAATAAGAAAAAGAACAGGGAACGTTCTATCCTAAAGCAAAGTAACATAAAAGTTTAACTACATTAAGCCTTAATGCATATTTTTCTTACTGTAGTTAATTTTTTTTTTTACAAATTAAATATAACTGTACCACTTTATTTTTTTATTTACACTTTCAGATTTACTTTACAAGTTTTGTTATATTCGATTGCACTATAAACATCATGATACAATGCGGTTATATATTTCTATACTATTCATTTATTCCCTGAAGAGTATAATATTATTCGAGAGACGATTCACCTTTGCATGAAATACCCTATGTTTGAAGGTGAATTTTTGAGTATCGCTTAAAATTAGGGTGCAAATACGGTAATCAATGTCGGGTAAACAACGTGTGTTTCTAATTTTCTAATTCGAATTCAATTGCGGCTTAAAGACACTTCACACAAAATCTGTGCAAAATCTTTTGATAAATACATTTGATAATTCCAGTATATACCGTGCGAATTCGTTACGGATGAAAGTTTACAGAGAAGGGTAAAAGGTCGTAACATTCATTTTGAAACCATGGCTAGGTCACTTTGGACTTGTGGGCTTGCGTAGAGTCTTGCCGTATGCCACCCGGGTATCCTGACACACTTGAACACATCCAGATACACTTCGGCTTTGACTTTGCTCCCGACTTTGAAGATGTGAGGTGGCATAATGCAACCTTACTAAAAACCACACCAAATACCAAAACTGTGCTCCGAAACTTTGTCTTAATTATCCTGATCACATCCCCGTTATCCGGATTTGCATGTTTGGGATGTTCGCAGTGGTCCTGCTGTTATAACTTGTATCAGTGAACATTGCGAACATTGTGTAACTTTCAGGCAGGATAGAAAGCTCCTATCAATCTTGGGATTTGTACATAACTGGCTAACTAGTAGATTGCTTGTAACAAAAATTGGAAGCAGATTCTAATCCCAGGGAATTGGAATACTGCCGTCTTCTCTAAGTAGACCGTTTTATAGGTACATTCTGTATATGAAAACATACTTTTATTTTCCGTGTAGTTCTATTTTATGTATATTTTCTCAATTGATTTATATATTGATTCATACGAAATATGTGAAGATAGCTAGGTATAATGTTATTTTTTCTTTGATATTATGTAAATATATTCTATGACCAAATATAAATTATTAATGTTAACATTAAAATACTTGATCATTGCAATGGAAATATAAAATCAGAATGAAGATTTGATTTTATAGTGTTTTTAAATTATTAATAATAACTTATGAGAAAGTGAAAGTAAATAATTTAGCGTTCATAACAGAAAATATTTTACGCGTACTACGATGATATACTTACTGTAATTGCGGGTGAGAATAATGACGAGAGAAAGAAATAATCTATTTACATACGTAAATCAACCCAGGATAATTTCAACGGTACACTCGCATTGTTTTTATACATGTAAATATTGGGCATGCACATTTGCATTTGTTTATATAAGATTAGACATGGCAATTTGTATCGGTTTTCTGGTTTACATCGTGTGTAAAAATGTTGAGGTATACAAACAAACACACACAAACACACAAACACACACATGCACACACACACATATATATGCCCATAATATTGCAATTCCAGAAGATTAGAATTATAGCCCTAATATATCAATGTAACCATCCAAAATTACTATTAGAGTCTAATCAATGGGCGCGTTTTATGTATTGTGCAATAGGAACCAACAAATAAACTCGCATGACGGGTAGACGACAAAGCGCTACTTCATATAAAGGTGGGCCTAAAAGAATTTTTCCTGAACCTTCATGTCAAGATCTTGTTTGCCGGAGCGAATATCAACATCTGAAGCGACACGAAGCTTCGCCTCTTTGATCGTCTAAAATAATTTCTAGCTGGAGTTTGTTCAATCCGCATGAGAAAAATGTATACTCGCATCCAATTTCTGCCTAAGAATTATATATGGGTGATTGCTTTTAAGTTAGCTTTTTATATACTTCTGTAACTTCAAAGGACCCCCCTCCCATAGACATATACAAAGTTCTGTTCTTCTTAATAGCATTCATGAGACGGGAAATATACCCGCAGATATGCTTATCAACGTATTGATCCCAAAACTCCCAAGACACCTGGAACAACCAAATTCGAATGTCACAAGACGATTAGCTTGATAAGTCGTACATTGGAGCTGTGGATGAAACTCTAAATTGTAGGACTTGGAAACAATATGCAATAGGAAATATCAGAGGTGCTATTTGGATTTTTCTTATACAAGGAAACAACAAATTCCATATTCACCAGGGCAAGTCTAACAAAATATCTCTACTTGTGTATAATTAAATTCTCACACGACTTTGATTATGACCTATTCAAAATGCTTAATAACCTTAAACATGTATGAGAAAGACCTTAAACTTCTGAGCAACCACTATTGGAAACAAAAGACATCAGTTAGAATATATGGAGAATAAAATATCAATAACAAGAGGAGTCGACCTAAGGTGTGTTTTGTCACCAGATTTAATCAACGTCCTTAGCGAAAAAATGCCGGGAGAAAATGAAGGCATTAAATCAATAATCTGCGCTGGACACAACACAAACAATCTAAGGTATGCAGACGACACTATAACAAGCACAATCCGAAGAGATGTTCCAACACATGCTGGATACTGTGGTGGAAACAAATAAAAGTTGTGATCTTTCTTTAAACTCTCAAAAACGGGAAACATGATAGTATCCAAGAACATTCAAAATTCAATATGCAAGCTACAATGTCGCGATATACTTCTTAAAAAAAGTTGATAAATTCAAATATAAGGGCTAATGGATCACATGTGAAGGAAGGTAACTACTACAATACAAGGGCGCATAACCGCAGCAATAGTCACGTTCAAGAAATTGTCATTAATTATAACCAACGAAAACATAAAAAATAGACGCCAAGTTCTGAATGCTACACACGTATGTATGGTATGTTCTATTATACGGTTGTGAATGCTGGAGAATCACAAAGTACACTACAAAGGCACTAGAGGCAAAGGAAACTGTGTCCTGAGGAGAACTTTAAAGATATCTGGGCAAAAATGAATACAATTATAAATCTCAAACACGGAAATAAATCATGCCCATTAACAATGTTTTCAGAAAGAGCGAAATAGAGCAGCTAAATTCAACGGAAATTTAAGTTGGCAGAAGAAGCAGAGGACGAATGCAAAAACATACGGTGATAGTCCTAATACCTGGGAAACATGAAAAATGACGAGAAACAATGAATTCATAAATGCCTCGAGAGTGAAAGAGACAAACGAAAAGTCATATCCGCCAATGCCTGTACGACTTGAAGATGTGTCTTAATATTTTTTTCCGTAATGAAATATTATTTAGTATAATATTTTCACTGCATTTGCAATACCGAAATTTTAAATCTTTATTTCTTTATTCCTACGTACTTATTTCCTAAATATGTGCGTATAAAAAAACTGCATAAATCTTTGTTTAACCTATGGCGTGCTATTAGTGCATGCATAAAAATACAAGAATATGCACTTTAGATCATCCCAATGCTAATGATTTTTGTAATTACAACCCCTAAGTAAGTATTTTAAACGGGGAAAAATGAGACTCGACTAAAGGTCGAAATATATTATATATCAACTTTTACCTCTATCAATAAAATATTCACACATAAGTTGCATAGAGTGTTTTCGCATACGCACACATACAAGATGACGTTCCCGATTATGGTATCACGCCACGTGGCATTGGCCGGTCGTAAGATATGATAACATTTAATATTTTCATTCATGACGATTTCGTATTTATTTATATAGAGCAAATTTTCTGTCGATTATTATATAGTACCTAATATATATATATATATATATATATATATATATATATATATATATATATTAATAATTGCCAATAAAAACAAATTACTTGTTTACTACCAGCTGAAATTTTGATAAAAAATTACACTTTAGTCATCCTTTCTTTGCTCTTGAAGCACACCCATACGCATTTGCTTAACCTATAAATGTGGAATGATGCATGAAACAGTTTAACTCTATAGCTATGGACAAGGGTAACCGTTTTGTTAAAAATTGTAACTTGTCAGCAGCACATTTCCCTAGCTAAAACCAAAATACAAATGTATGCTATGGGTCATACTATACTATATATTAAATTCAAACTCTGTACTCCAAATATTCAGGGAGAAGTTTAATACAAACTTTTGACACACACACAATGTATAATTATATATATATATATATATATATATATATATATATATATATATATATATATATATATATATATAGTTTAGAGTGCTAATTGGTTGTCATATTTAGATCCACGTCAATTATTCTAAATGCATGCACTATGTATGAATAGAATTAAGCGTGATATTAAATGAAACCAATCATCTAAGAGAAACCATAAAATCAATAAGTAATTGATAAACTCTCGTTTTTTAAATGAATATGCAAATTAGTTAATATTTCTCTAGGCGCTCGCACATTTACGGCATAGTGTAATAATGATTGACGTCATGTTGTTTTGAAAAGAAAACGAGTGAATTGGTCAAATGGTGATCAACGTTTCGTGTAATAAGTTTGTTTAAAACATTTTCCATGAAGAAAGTAAACTTTTAATATCAATGTCAGATTGAGAAAAATACTAATTATACATATATATATATATATATATATATATATATATATATATATATATATATATATATATATGAATAGAAATAAAATAATAATACCAGCGATGATTGACGTTATGTTATTTTGAACAAAAAAAAACGAGTGAATTGGTCAAATGCTGATCAACGTTTCGCCCTTATTGCAGGGGACATCCTCAGGATAATAAAATGAATAATGCAGAAGAAAACGGTTATATACAATACGTAAGTGAAAAGGAAAAAGTGTTACAATCCGACGCATAACGGGAAGGACAACTATAGCCCATACACCCACATATATATTTTCCTCCCCGTTATGGGTAGCTTTTTAACACTGTTTGCTTCTCATTTACGTAAGGTCCGTGATCGTTTTCTTCTTCTGCATTTTTTCTTTTAATATCCTGAGGATGTCCTCTACAATATGCCCGAAACGTTGATCATAACTTTATAAATCCATTCGGTCTTTCTTTTTTCAAACACACACACACACACACACACACACGCATATATATATATATATATATATATATATATATATATATATATATATATATATATATATATACATAATATTTTCAGTTATTGCTCCTTACGAGGTATTTGTTGTTACTCGTCAATCAAACCTTTATCAAACTTTTTATTTTTTTTGCATTTTTCTTCCGTTTTTCAATAATTCTTTCTATCAATCTGCACTGCTGCACATAACTTTTCTGTTTTTTTTTTCAGGTATGCATATCTCTTTTCAAACGGGTTCTTATTTCCCAACGCTTCGTTCCATTTCCATTTATCTTGTTAAGACAGCCGAGCGCGTTATTCCCATTACTCTTGCCGTGCTCTTCGGCTCATTTCCATCACTCTCTTAGCGATGTTCCTAAAGCGTAAACATATCGCTTTTCTTATCAATACCGAATATGATGAAACAACATCCATCCGCATTCCACATACGCTCGTGTACAGAAACATCCGTGGGTCTTAGGATAAACGGTGTCTCATTATATCCTGCAATCCTCTCATAATAGAAGGGTCACCTATTTTTTTCTATCTGTTTGTTGTTCCGCCGATCTTAATGTTTGTAAAAACATATCTAAAACTATTTTCGAAATAGAGCATAAGTTCATAAACAAAGAAAGATAAGCACGGCCGAAAAATGTTTTTAAAGTGCGAGATGTCCAGTCGTATATTTTACGAATGGAATTTAAATTTCCTTATAACATATATGTTTAAAAATCAACCAATGAAACAATTAGATATTACCTGGCGTTATAGATTTATAATTTGTGTATCTTCTGTGACATATATCTATAGATCTTTTTATTTAAAAGACAGTGTTTTAAATAGGTTGTTATGATAATCAATAATACTATTTTTTTGAAAATTTGAAACATAGTCAATATTAGATACTTAGTTCTAATGGACATGGATAAAGTATAGTGCATATATAAAATCTGTGTATTGCAAATATTTGTATTCAATGATTAATTAAAAACAGACATTGAAATACAATTTTAATAAACGTCTAATGTTCATTCTATAAAATACAAAAATCGGAGGTAACCGATTTATTACAAAAATTCCCCTCGCTCTTGTTTCCTGATAAAACTAAATATAAAGAAATTAAAATGTGTGTTTAATAAAAAATACATATCGATCAATCCATCTACTCTAAACGTTGCGTTTGCTGACTACGTGTTTTGTTCGAACATAGATCCAACGTATTGTAAGCTCAAGTCAAAATCATATAAAACATTTACTGCTTAATTCCCTTCATACACATCATATTTTCGTTGTGTCGATCAATGTGCTTACACACCTGGTCAGATTTCTCTTTAATATAAACTTCTCTCGTCACCGATGTCGCCTATCAATTAAATATTTTAAAACTATGGATAATTCAATTGGTTTTTAAAAACATATAAAACCATGGTGTTTTTTATGTGAATACATTGCATTTAATTATACACTTGACGAAATGTAATTGATGAAACTATTGATCAGCTTTGTAACACCATATAACATAATCTACTATCGATTTTTAATAAAAAAAATACATATACAAGGTTGCATATATACATGTTTGCGTGCAGAATCCAATATATGTTAGAGTGAATATTTCTATTTACATAAAATATCAAGCAGATTATTTTAGATGTATGTTGGCTTTTGTGATATTGTGGAGTATTTTCTAATCTGCATTATATTCAAAGATTCAACCATCATGCGAAAATGTATTTCTTGATGTATTTTCATATATATATATATATATATATATATATATATATATATATATATATATATATATATATATATATATATATATATATATATATGGTTGTTCGGTTTTTTAGACTATCACCAAAAAACGGAAAGACAGAAATTGATTATTTATGAGAATTATATAGGACACTTTTAAAGGATGTTTATTATTTTTTTAAATGTCTTTCTTTTTGCATCCTTTCATTGGACGCTTTTAATAATTTTATCCTGTGTTACTTTCGCTGTCATATCTTATTCTTGTTCTCAGCGTGACTTCTAACTTTACTTTTACTATATTTATCATGTAGTTTATTCAAGTTGGAGAAATTATAAGAAAGATGAATTCGCACTAAACTTCAATTATACGCTTTTATGGCGAACAAAAGGCGTGAATGTCTCCCCAACCAGTTTGACACCTTAAATGAAGTCACAATAGCCGAGGCCTTTCCAGACGCATACATCTGCATATATAAAATTAAAGATCGCCGTATATTCAGTCGATATGTCCCTAAAAGTGAGAAGATGAGGAAAATATGTTGTAGTTACATAAATATTTCACTTCTATGGGTGATAGGAATGAGTGATTATCATTGTAATTTACAATTTTCAAAATCGTCTCTTCATCTTAAGTGATACTATAAGTACATTTCAGATGTATTGGCTTCGAGTTTTAACCAGTTCTTGTGGGTAATTTAGAAACGCTTCTATTTTCTTCGAAAAATATGAATACAAATTTGTGATAATGTTTTAAAGATCGTATACTATTCGTGTTTATTCGTCTACCTGATTTGTGTTCCGAATCTAAGTCAGAATCATATAACGACATTTAATACTTAATTCGCCTATTTTTCATATTAACGTATTACTAATAAAAATATATTTGACATAAATTTAAGTTTTCTTTAATTCTACATTCTCTAGTCTCCCATTTCGTCTGTCGATGCGTATCAGGCAACCTGTGATTAATATGTATTTCATTTTTTATTATTTCTCGTGATTAACATAGTAAAAGTAATCTTTTCAAAAAGGTATGCTTTTTGTAATTAAAAGCGGCTAAACAAGAACCTCGTTAATATAAACATTACTGTTAAAAGTCAATACGTAATTATTATGAAATAAGAAAACAACATAGAACAATATAAACTGATCGATAGAACATAATAAAAACGCATTTTCCATATATTAAATAATAAAAAGATCGAGAAAACACAGGGAAAACTTATTTTTATATTTTAACACCCAACTTTAACGTACGAAAATAAAATTCGATGAATAAGTCTACACGCAATAAGAAAATACATATGCGGTATTTAATTATGAAAAATATGTTATGGAATAAAGACGATGCCCACAATTTCGTTAGTGATTAAGATTCATAGCTTAATGAATAAATATTATATGCAGCACCAGATATTTTTGTTACAAAGAGCATAAATATAAGTGTAATCCAATATATATTCTGCACAAGAAAAACAAATAAAAACAATTACATGAGTTATCTTTAAATACTCGATGGAACGATAAATTTGCCATTGCAGCCCAATTTTAAAACTTTTTATTGAAAAATTCCATACCAGTAACTTGATTATGTAGTAGAGCGGCATCTGTTTAATGTAGCTGCTTTCAGCTCCAATCGTTGCCTCGAAGTGTGTCTGGAGCAGGGAGCATGTCTTTTTAGCAAGCGCCGGCGTCAGCTCGGCGAAAACTCGGCAGATGGCAGCGATCAGACTGGCTTTAGTCTTCTAGAAGGTCATGTTAGTGATGCGCTCGAGGTATGACCAAACGATTTTCTCACGTGTATAAGGTCAGGGGACGAGTATATACAAGTATACCTGCGGCCACTTTATTTTACCAGAGGATCACCAAATACAGACACACTTTCGATTTGACTTTCAAGCCGACTTCGAAGATGTGAGGTGACATGAGGTGGCATGATGTGTCTTTAACTTACAACCACAACTAAGACCATAACCGTAGCCGGAAACTTTGTTTCCATAACCTGGGCCATGCGCATGTTATACAGGATTTTCATTTTAGGAGTGCTGGAAATGGCCCTGCTGTCATAACTTAAATTGTACACAACATGAGTTCTACAGCGGCGCATCTCCGATTTCGCCCGTTAAAGACTGTATTACTTTAAAAGATGCTAGAAGGCTCCTATCACTCTTGGATTTTGTACACAACTTACCAACTATTAGAGCGACTACGTAAAAAAAAGAAAACCGTATTTCATAAGCGGAAATGGAACCATGTCGTATTATATAGTGCGGCAATTGTATCGTTCCAACCTGTCCAATTTTTAAGAATTTTTTACAAAATGTTCATCAGTGCTTCTAATATTTTTATGGGCATTCAGAAAATATTACATCTTCGTTGCTTTTTATCTGCAATTCTGTCATCTGAACCTTTTCTTTATATTTGTCCGAAATTATATGTGTCATATTAAATACGCAGTGGGTAACGTTATAAATAAAACTGGTAGGTAAAAGAGATCATAATAACATGACGCAGATTATAGTATTGTTATATCTTATCGTATATTTACTTTTGAAAGAACATCCAAATACTCCTTTTTAAAGCGAAGTACTTTTTTGGTACCAATGTGCAGTAAAAGGCATTGCACAATTTTACGCATACGTAATAGATGTGATAAGGTGTTCAAAATATTCTACAACGTAATAACATTGGAATAGTGAATTTTAAGAAACTTGTGTTTATATATCTCTATATTTTCTTTTTTTAGATTAACATACACTACTTATTTTTTTAATAAAAATAAAAAATTGCTTCAGTGCTAATATAATAGCTTCGTTCAATTTTTGGTATCAGCAGCTGGTATTAGCTTATCTCTGATTCTACTAGGGTTGAGTGTAAAAAACAAATATACCGTAGATTACTTGCATCACTAATGTGACTATTTCATTTTTAAGAACATTTTTCATTCATAAATTATTCGCATATAATATATGGATTCGCAGCTAGAATGCTATTTAAAGTTGTTAGTTATTTGATGCTAACAATGAAAAAACAATACATCAAGTTCGCATATAACACAACAGACTGTAAAAAGACATTTAAAAACTGAGAAATCGTGCAATAATTCTGCTCTTAACAATTAGATTCAGAATTAATTATGTTAACATTTTCATTTGTATACTGAGTTTATGGTATTACATGAGAATATAAATCAATATCAACGAGCATATTTTTCATTAAAATAAACTAAAAATTCCTGTAGTACTATTAATATTGCATAGTTATTCCGGGAGAATATATATATATAAAGTGTTTACAAAAAGAGCAATTTCTGTTGACCATTAATGCCTATCTAAACCTAAGGCATATGAATTGCAATTTACTGCCATGACAACAAACAGTATATTTCCTACATTTTGTATCACCAAATTTTCAATTACGTATAATAAGAATCGGATTATTCATACTGTGGAAACACGTGTAATTAATGAACAAGATTTTCTTATAATACATGCCACAAACATGCACAAAACATCAACTCAATACGTTCGATTTAATTTACAAGCAAAAGGGATATCCATGAACAAAGAAATGCAATTAATTATTATCTATGAAATTAAATTAATGCACCGCTTTGCTGTTTTGTTGAATGGGTTCCCCTTTAAATAAGAGGAATTCCTAATTCGCGAGTAATTAATTGATTGCTATTCAGTTGAATCATGAAGATACCAGTAACTACTTGATTAATGAGAAAATACATTGTCTGTATTTTTAATTATTTAATTCATATAACTAGCATGTACGCTCGTAGCAATCATTTGTAAATTACTCTAAATTGGTTTTGGAAATACGATCCACTCATTTTAATTAAATCATCTCACGACGAACATAATGTTTGCATTGATATGAATCAGATATAATTCAGTCTAGACGATCTTAAAATGGATAGGTATCATTTAATTAAATGAATATACTAAATATACTTCACACAAAAAAATCATTAGGCAAATATTACTAATTAGACAGAAAGCAAAGAAGAAATAACTACTATTAGATAGATAAATTTAGTTTAGTTTCAATTTCTAATATAAGCAAAATATAACGGCTCTGTTTCAGCCATAATGGAAGACTAATAAATGTTCATATTTATATGCTTACAAGGTCATCTGTTCTCATATGTCCAATTTCTTGTAGATATAACATTTGTGTTTTCCTGTGGTTGAGTTTTTGTAGTGTTTATTTGGAACACAGAAAAATTCTATCTCGAATAAAGCTCCCGTGTGTAAATTTAAACGAGAAACTGCATTTAATAAAAACCGAAATTAGCGTTATATTTCTTATTAATATAAGTAAGGCGTCAAATTATTTCCATTGTATTAAGGGTATATGAGCCCTATATTGATGATTAAAAACTATTATTAGAACAATGGTCAGCAAATCATTCAAAGACGCGGGCCAGATTGCGTTATAATTAGAGGTAGCGGTCTGTATATACGCAATAAAAAACTATTAAAATGCAACCGATATATATAAAACCATAATTAAAATAAATATAGAGAAGTCAGAAAACCCAAGGAAAATCATATGAACAACATATAAAATAAAATAAATTATAAGGAAATAAACCAAAACTAAGCTAAACTTTTTTACTTTAACGCCTGTGCAAATATAGTATAACTCCTAAAATTTGAATATCCGCTTCGTTAAAATTACAGGATGCTGTTCGTGATAAAAATGTGCTGTAGTTTACTTTAATTTTCTAAGATTTCAGAAATAGTAAATTAAATGCATCGCTATATGATATTCCAAGTATATGTTCAGTTGATTTTACGTTATATTGCAAGTAAGAATTGTTAAATATTATTACCAGGAACAAAAGCATTGAAAATAAACTAAATCTACTTTTACTTGTTAGGTATTTATTACCTAAGGTATCATCTACAGAAATCATACATATATGTAAAATACAGTTTTTTAGTAATTAATGAATGAGTCTCATTGCAGTTTCTATTTTCATCGATTAAGCCCTCTGGCTCTGCCATTGTATTCCGTAAGCGATCAGGAAAATCTACAATTTATTGCTTCTGTAGCTTCTTTATGATCGTATCTCTTCGGAGTGGCATTGCTTGCAAACCATAGTTGCACTAAAGTAAGAACTTTTTTCTATAAATTTTATAACCGTCTCCATAGACTTTTCTGCATCATCCCATGATATTGCTTCATCAGAGTGTTCTTGGTTATTTAGATTGGGGTCAAGAAAATGAAAGCTGTCGCTATTTGCATCACCATTACTGCCTTCAGGATATTCATCAGTAGTTTCCTCATCTTGTTGTCCCCACATTTAAACATTATTTGCATTAAGTGATTTAAAACAGCGTGGTTGGCCGGTACTCGTTTGGTTTCAATTTTTTTTTCAGTTCAGAAGCCTTTGGCACTGGGCATAATTTACTTCATGCTTTTGTTAATGAGCTTGCTCGAACTTAATTACATGCACTTGCGAGAGACAATATGGTGTCTTTGATTGTAAAATGGTGCTGAAAATCGCTTATACTCACGATACTATTTATTATATCAATCATTAAATCATTTCTGCAGAAACATTTTAAGTTCCAAATAATCCCTTGATCCATAGGTTGCATGAGAGAAGTCACATTATGTGGTCAGTAGCACACAAAAATATTTCCGCAAGATGAAACTAGTTCTGACTCAGGAGGACGTGCTCTAAAATTAGTCAACAGAACCAAGTACTTTGAATCAGGTTTACCTAATTCAAGAAAACACCTATTGACAACTGGCACAAATACTTGCGAAAACCATATTTTAAACAACTGTTGATTCATCCATACGTTTCGTGAAGAATATTAGGGTACGGACAAAAGCTAACCTCCTTTCAATGCTCAGGGACACTTTGATTTGCCGATGACAAGAAGCTTAAGTTTATGAGTTCCAGAAGCATTAGCGCATACCATCATTGTTAGTATTTCTTTATTTAATTTGAAATCTTTTATTCTCATCTCTTCAGATCCGCCTAATGATTTCTAGGTAAGCACTCCCAATTCATGTTACTTTAATCAGCGTTGTAAACATCATTTTTAATTGGCAATTATCGTCTTGAATTTTGCACAATAATTTGATGCTGCGTATGTATCAGCAGACCGTTGTTCGCCCGACATTGTTTATTGTCTTATACCATGTCTACCATTAAAGTTCCTAAGCCATCCTTCACTGAATGCCATATCTTCTGCGATATTCAACTCTTCTTTAAGAGGTTTTTTCTTTAGCAATTAACATGTAACCAACTATTCTATACCTTCATTCCGTTTTGCTAGAAATTGCTCATGCAATATCCGAGTAAATTCAACTTGCTTTGGTCTGCGAAGAATCCGTCTTTGGCATGTCTTTTATTCGAAGAGAAAGAAGCAGTCTTCAATATTTCCCCCTTTTTATTTTTATGTAAAACAGTGTACTTCTTCCAATCTTATAATCTCTCAATATAACGCTATTGCCAACTCCAACATCTTATTTTTCTATAATTTTACGTTTTTGAGTAAACTGAGTGCCACTTGTTTTCTTTTAGAGTTGCAAGCCATCGTGGTGGGTTGTTTTACACTATTTTAAATACACCAATCTGAAAACAAAATTCACAATTTGTGTAAATTAATTATCAATAACTAATCTACATTAATTACATAGCACCAATATTAACATTTCTGCACAATACCTGACTAAACAATGTAAACAGTTTTACTGCAACTCCGCATCAAATATGATAATACAATTTCAATGACGAAACAGTTCAAGTTTAGGGAAAGTCCAGGTTTAGAATAGAAGAAGTCCAACTTTAGAGGAAGTTCAAAATAAAGGAGTTTTACTGTACTTAAAAGTGAAAAAATCCACCCGAATTAATCGATGAAATTATGTCATTTATGTGTAAAGTTTTTATTCAAATTGAACCAAACGAACAACACATACACGCAAATAGAAACACATATTCCTATACACCCTTGTTCAAATAGTTGCAAACATAGACCCACGTACGTACACAAGAGGTATAATCCACGCATACATGAGACATATATACTGCGTGTATGTATAATTTTGTTTAAATACTATGTATCTATTATTTCTATTTAATATGAGTAACACGGCTTAGTAAAATGTGTCTCATGAAGATAACTGGTAGATAATATAATACTTTAGTGTACTAACATATGTCACCATTATATGAAGAATGAAATAGAATTAATTTTATTTCCAATTGTTGTGCAATGTTGGATCATTTGTTTATAAATACATGCCAGCCGCGTTAAGGTATCACAACCACCCATGTAATTAATAGAGAACTTGATATTTGATAATTGGGTGTCTCTCAATATTTGACTACAAATTTTCGACAATGAGAGCAAACAATAACAAAGATAATTACCAGTCAGTCTTGTTCTGAAATCGATATTAATTTGTTTCAATTTGAAAACAAATGTTTTTTAATGCAGACATGTACTTCTAAATGAAAATATATCTTTCTTGTATAGGGTATTAATTTAATATATTACTATTAATACTTGTAGGAAAAAATATAAAATACCTTTGCAATTAAAACGCCACTCATTTCTTTGCTTATTTTGTATATAGAAATAATTTGATTTTTGTCGTATTATATCGATTATAATATAAAAATACACATCCAATTTTTTTTATTTATTTGTGTTTACTAATGAGTCAGCAATTATAAAGACCCTGCTGACACTTGAGGATAAGGGTTAACGTGTGTACAGTGATCAAAGGGTATATATAGTAACCGTTAGTAGTGGGAATATAGTAAATTGAATTACTTAACGGGTGGATCAACTTAAATTGGATTACTTAACGGGTGGATCAACTTAAAAGTTTTTTTTTTTACTGTAGACTTGAATACGACCATATTGTAGTCAGTTGAAAAGCGGGAACACGGAGCAGTTCTTAGAAAGAAACTTTGTTCATGGAATCTACATTTATGTTTAGACACAGACAAAGAGTGGTGGAAATTATTGGACGAGTGTGTCTTTGAAAGTCAGGAAGGGTCATCATGGATTGGGCATCAGTCCTGCACTGACCATAAAAATAACGATAAAGCAGGGGGCTGCTCTCGTCTGTGGGAAAGAGGTTGAATGGAAATGAAAATTGCACCGCCCAATAGGCTACGAGGTCTATTTGATCTCTGTCAAGACAGGAAAAGATGCTTCTAACAGCTCTTGTCCAGAGGTGGACACAGTACTTCTACATTAGGATGTACTGTGCTTTAATACAGGTAGAGAATTGCATCAGTAGTGTGATATCTACCGGAGTGGTAGAACGGTCCCACCATTTTTTCAGGACCGTAAACAACGGATTTGATGTTTGCGTTTCACTCAGATCAGAAGCAACCCCAAGGCCTAGAAGCTTGTCAAAGTATGGAGCCTCCTCAAAATAAGAGCCAATCATTTCGATTGATGCTCGGGGATCAGAGCGTTTAAGATATAAGGATAGAAGATTGGTGCCATATACATAAGATATAACCAGCCATATCTTTCCTCATTGCACCACCTGATAAAGATCAGAGGAGAGAGAATCAGCGAGAACTTGATTGTTTACGGCCTTTTATGTTTTACAATAGATAGTAGTGTCGTCAGCATAAATGTCTACAAATTATATCAGGATATGATTTGGGAGATAATTGATGTAAATCATGAAGAGAGTTGGCCCCAGTATAGATCCCTGAACGACCCCAGAATTAATATTGTGAACTTCCGATTACTGCCAATCAACCACTACTTTTATTAATCTATCAGGGAGAAATTATTTTATAACTAGAAATAACATATTTATAATTGAAAATCCTACAAATAATAACTGTTAGTACACATTCTGTTGATCTGGCAGTGCGGAGATCAAGTTTATGTCAGTGAGGAGGTTATATATACTGAGGTGTTTCACTACTTCTCTATTTAAAACAGATTAATAATTGGTCTACATTTAGCGGGGGATGACCAATCACCAGAAGTTTTAAATCGACGTCGTATTCATGAGGTTTTCCAGGGTCTTGGAAAGCAGTTTTCTTTATAACCACGCTTAAACAGTTTTGTAATTGTAGGAGTAAGTCCTTTTTGTGCACTATAATAGTAATGCCGTCAACGCTATTTGCATTACTGGAATCCAGGTTTTTGATTAGCTTAGAAACACTACCCACTGACATGTGTAATCTTGCATAATGTGTTTTCAGACACAGGAGGAAATACGATGTGGAGAGGGGTTGCTAGCATAGAGTACAATTAGCTGCAAAGTTTTGGCAAAGGGCTTAGCTTTGTTCGATGCTGACAGAATTACCTCATGTACATTGATGATGATGGGAAAGAGCACCCACTTCTATTCAGGGCCATGTTTCGTATTTTCGAAAATTGGTGAGAATCCACTCGCTGCTCACTCACAGCCTTGGCGGACTGAGCATACAACTCTTCCACGTTCTTTATTACTTATTTATAGTGGTTGCTTGCAGGTCTACTAGTGGGTTTACTCTTAGTGCATTACGTTAGAAGCAATGAAATTGTTAGTTCTGTACGCAATGCCAGCATCACATTTTGGAGAAAACCACGGGTGGTTGTGGGGGTTTTGCTGGATTTTTTTTCGGAGGGTATGAAGCGGTCTATACTTACAATTAATCACTTCGTCAGGTGTGTATATTATAAAAGAAAACCTTCTTTTTTATATATAGAACACAGAAGAAGATCTGATAAAAATGTACGGAAGCTATCCAAATCAGCCGTAAGGTATTGATATTCTGTATGACAGAGATGTATGTCGGACGACTTATATATTATTTTTATATTAAAGGAGACAAATTGTCGGAAGATTGTAGTGAGGATAGAACAGAAGAACAATATACCTCAGGGCAAGTTGTTAGAAAAAGATTTCTTGGAAACTTGCATACTGACCACAATTTTAAAAAATATATATTTTTTTAATGTTCACCAGAATTCAGTTATCACGGTTACGTCAGTAATTCTTTAGCAACTCGACTAAATTTTCTCCAGTAGTTCACGACTTTATTTGAATGGAAATTGTCTACCCCTTTACGAATATTCGACGTTAGGTGGCACAGTCGAAAATAAACTAGCACATAACTGAAAGAAAAATATATATTTTAAAATATTTTCAATGCTAAGCAGAATTCGTTATCAGGTTATCGTCTCTAATTTTTGACCAACTCGGATTAAAATAAATATAATAATATAAAGTGTATAGCTGAGAAAGATAACAGCGGACATTTTGTTGAATTCTCAGCCTCGTCTGTAATGTTTAAAATGAAGTAATAGATACTCAGGTTCGCGGAAAAGTGAAAATGCAATTACGGCCAGATCTGTGCCGCGGGTCGTAGTTTGCCGAATTGTTATTAAGAACTGAAATGTAGAATGCATAACTTACATAGGTTAACTATTCTGTAAGCTTAATATTCGCTTTTGCCTTTTAAATTAATTTTGTAAACCTTTTGTCCTTTTTTGTTTATTGGATTTAGAGTCAAACATCCAGCCTGCGATTTCTTTTTTTTTTTTTGTCGCGGGATTACTGCATTTGAAAATTATTTATTATCTAATAATTATCACATCCCGCTTGTTTTCGTTCTCAAATTAGAATCCTAGCTTAATTAATAAAACGCTTACCCGTTTGATCACTGCGGTGTTTCCTCTATTTTATCTAATCAATCTAAAGGATAAGTGAAGAATTATTTCATTAAATTACATACAAACCTCAATACTGTACTGTTTCCAATAAGATCCCATTCCTAAAAAATATTCCTATAAAATACTCTATTAATCTCGAACACTACGTTG
>NC_136489.1:84177687-84187687 GCF_053919585.1 Euprymna scolopes
AACCATTTCTCAAAACAAGGTGCAACAATGAGGGTGATTTAGATGCCACCAGGAGCATATCAAAGTTATTCCATAGGTAAATGAATATACTCTTTCTGCTGAAGATTAAGCGAACGAAATCACTGAATGTTTCAAAGCGGCAAATCCCATCAGGAAATGTATATAGCAAAACACACTGCCCCAAATGATTAACTTCTACTTGCGCAGCTGTCATTACTCAACGGCAGCATACATACGGCAACTTCACCCGATATAAGTTCAGTACACATAGATGGAAGTTTACAGAAGCTTTAAGAATTAGTAAGACAGAAATAACAACAGCTAAGAGAGAAACGCATCTAAGCGCAGAAATTAGGAATTCGTGATTACAGGAAAATCTTAAACAATTTAGTAAATAATGGGAAATAAACATTTCCTAATTCTCCAACAACCCGGAAGTTGTTTGCACAGGACTGGCTTACTTATCCTGAGGTTTGCCTCCAACTCTCCTTTGTACCTAGAAATTCACTTCCTCCCAAATTTTCCTTTGCGGACAGAAATCACACTAGATGATCTGAAAATCACCGTTTTTCAAGTAAATGATATCATAAACAAACCTAAACACCTCAAAGGCATGTGTTCCTTATCTCATCTAATATTTAATTAATCAAGATGTTCTCATGGTTGGCTCCACTCGTCCAAATTTTCAAAAAGTGTCCTAATGACTTCTTTTCCTAGCTGCTCGGAAACGGCTTCTGTTCTAACAGTTTAAAAGAATTTCGTCGAAATAATTTGCCTAATAAATTATCCTCCCATTGCTTTCCTTTTTTTCTCAGCAAAAATATTTCAGTTCATAATTAATCAAGCTCTATTCCAATACCTTAAAGCTATATATCTGTTCGACCAACAGTATGGATTTAGACAATCCCGTTATATTGCAGATATCGGAATTGTAATCTCACAACGTATATGTCATGCACTATATAAGGCAGCTGTAGCTAGGGCAGTAGCCCTAGATATATACGCTACTTTGCTAGAGTATACCACGATTATATACTTTTGTACATCTTATCATATGCTAATTATGGGCGGCTAATTAACATAAGTAAATCCTTCTGAAACGAGAGAAGAACCAAGGCTCCACCTGATGGCCGCACGTCAAAATAATATGATATAAATTAAAGTGTAACTCAGGGATCAATAACTACACCGGTATTATTCCTTTTATTCATAAATGCCCTCACTAACAAACTTGTCTCTGGGATTATTATATTTGCTAACGCTAAAGAAAGATCCATAATCCGTAGTAAATAGGTACACAAGTGAATGACAACATTCAATGCTGCTAAGACTAAACTTCTCCTATTTGATAATTACTAAACACCTTGTCTAACATTAATCGCCATGATTAATGATACATTGCATGGGATTATTCTGTCCGAACTTTTTGTCTTAATGTGCGCAGGGAACATGAATGGAAATAGATATATTGAATGTATTTCCAAGGCTGCTGAAAAATGTGGGATTCTCCTACCATGGTATAACGTTACTTACACCTGAATGTACAAGGCTATCGTTCGCCCTATGTATGAAGTATTGTTGTCACATCTTGGCTTTTCTATCTGCTTCTAATGTCTCACCCTTAGGGTTAAAAAGGGAGCCGTCAACATAATAGACCCCGCCCTGCTAGCTAGGCATCGACCTCTGTTCCATCGGCGAAATATCCCATCCCTTCTGCCGATTTTAAAAGTATATTAGTTGTACTGGCTCGAGCGAATTACACGCCCTTGCACTCCCTGGACATGAATAACCCAGACAAACGTGACAAGTAGCAACACTCCACACTTTAACAGTAGGGACCCCTAAGTTTCGAAATAGTCTTCTACTCTAATAGTTTATTCCCTACGTTTACTAAATTTTAGAATTATCTTCCAGGTCCCTGCTTCCCTGACCATACTCGCATGCCAATATGTAAACTGTCAACATACATCTTACTGTTCATGCAACATGAAAAACTGTAAACAGACATCTTACTCTTCAACTCACTTTCAGTATCCTTCTAAATTTTGTCCGATATAGTAGCCCCCTGCAACAAGGTTGAACTGGAGCTTGTTTAAAGTAAAAATGAAACAATAAATATGACTAAGCAAGGCGGGTTTTAAAGGACAGCGAATTCAATATGCTGATGATGTATAATTTACGCTATTCACAAATACTTATTGACAATTCGATGTAACTCATTGTCCATTATTACATAATAGTTTGTTATATCGTCATTTAAATTCATAATACGTTTTCAGTTAGTAACATTCATACAAATATGACTCGTTTTGCTTCTTAAATCGTGTCCCTCTTGTGTGGCATGCTAAAATTTCAAACTATTTTTGTGTAAACCAACTTTTCACTATATTGAGTGTTCTTACTGTTGTTGATCCGTGTTTATTTGTAAGTCAGAATTGTATTCACAACCGTATTTAATTAAAAAACACTAATTTATGTTTAAAATATCGAATGATTCTTTGTAAACATATCACGCTGTAAGGCTTAGCTTTGAATAACATTTCAATATAAATCACTCAGGTTAAATGGCCGTGCCTTTGCAATATCCCGTTTTGAACTTATTTTATGATTCCCGAGATGTAAGTTCTTGCATTCGTAGGTTTCTGAACAGATCTAACTGTTATAGATAGGTTTGTTTTTTGAGAAATAAAATAAAAAATGGAGATGAGAAAAACAGTCCAGCCAGTATTACTTTTCATTTTTAACATCGAAAATAAAATGCTACTTGGAAAACACATCCGTCTTTCTATATGAAAGCGAAATATTTACTGCAACCGTAGAAGTTCTCAGCACGGTAGTTGCCTTTAGTGGAAACGGTATTTTTGAAAACATTCGGCTGATAGACGACATAAACAATATATATTTATACTTTTGGAAGATGCAAAAATAAATTAAACGATAGAAGATGGTTTTATCTATAAACGTACGCAGCTGAAATAGACATTCTTATTAGAAAATTCTAGAGACATGTTTATAGATAGCATCCACAATATATATATATATATATATATATATATATATATATATATATATATATATATATATATCGTTGCCTCCGGTCAATGACTACTTGCTGTAAGTACGGCTGCGCGTGTAATTGTGAATTAAGAGTCGCGTAATCTCTAGCCACATTCGCATGACTCGATATTAATAAAGTTCAGTATATATATATATATATATATATATATACATATATATATAAACATATATATACACATGTATATATATACACACACATTTTTATACATACATTTTTATACACACGCATGTATATATGCACGCACCCCCATATATATATATATATATATATATATATATATATATATATATATATATATATATATATATATTCCTATGCAGGCATGTATAAATACTTCTAATGCTGGAAAAATTCCCTAACTTTTTGTTTTGTTTATAGAAAAGAACACGCTTTTTTAATTGAACAACGTGCCGTTTTTTGGACAAAGGCAATTAAAATCCAAGCTTTTGGGTTCAAAAACTAAATATTTCCCATTATAATTACAAATAATATAAAAAGTAATAGTCATGTTAATTTGAAATTTGATAGTTTCCAAAACGGTTGTTCTGGTAATGTCCTTTTATTTAAAGAAAATTAGATACCAGTATTGAAGAGAATTTTTCATTCATTTTTTTTAACTCTACGTGCCCAATTTTCGTTTCATGTTTATATGGTTTATATATAGCTTCTCCTTAAGTAATAGTTGGCAATTTGCATAAAATCACTTACGCAATTTTCATAAAAAGTATTGCTAAAAACATTTCCAACACTAATAACATGTACGCACACACACACACACCTATATATATATATATATATATATATATATATATATACATACATATATATATATATGAAAGTATACGTATATCTTTATAAATACACTAACTATATATCAGAGGCTTCAAGCTAACAAATAAATAAAAACATATTTTCGAGTGGAGGGCTTAGTCACATACTATTTACGATACACCGAATACCTTACTTTGTTAAGATTTTCAACGATCTATAAACGGCCAATTATAGGGTATATAAAAGCTTGAACTAGTAATCATATTTATTTTGATTTTGATTGAAAAAAAAACCAACTTGCAATGAAAAATACAAATAAAATGCTAACAATCTCGATGTAAATAAAGCAAATAATTTTACAGTTTTGTTTTGATTTACATATTTTAAACATGGAAAAATAGTCGATTAAAATATTTCATTGCATCGGTTTTATTTACTTAAACATATGCATGTTTTTTTAAAGCGGAAGCTGTGAGCCCGATGCACGGTCTCAACGCCCAAGTGGGACGATTCGAGCTATATATATATATATATATATATATATATATATATATATATATATATATATATATATATATATATATATGTATATATATATATATATATATATATATATTTTACATCAGACGGTTTTTTAGGTCATCCGTAAAATAATGTCAGAATATGACATGTTTAATCTATCAATACGTTGTAAAGTGTATTTAAAATGCCCTTTAAGAGTAAAAACACATGTGGAGAGTATATAGTTAATTGACATCGGTTGTTTCATAATGTATTGCTCCTGGATATGACCTTAAACCATATCCGATCGCAAGGCCCCAGCTAGCGGGCTTTCGGAAGTGTGGAGCCACCCCTTAATTGGCATTGCTCCTTGTTCCATTCTGACCAGGAATGCTAGTACCTATTAGTGCCCCAGCTTTGAGTTAAATAGAAATTGACTTGAAAAACACCCCAAATATATTCCGTAAAAAATGTCTTCAAAATCACTGGATTCCGCATTAAATGACCTGAAATAACCAAATAACCAAGATTTATTTAGAACATATTTCAAAAATAAAATCTGTAGCATGTGTTGATTTTTCTTTGAAAAGCAAGAATTTGCTGAAAATATTGTTTAAAATTCGTCGTTATTTGTTTTATTTCATTTGTCTATTCAGATTATTTACAATATATTTTAAAAAAAAAAAGTCAAGTATCGTTGAATTGTCACGGGTTCTTCCGGTTTAGAAGATTCGAACAGATATGCTAATTTAAGTGTTATTTTGTAAATGCAATGACGCATACTTGAACGTGTAGAATGTTTAGAAAAAATTATATATAATTGACACAAGTCTGAAATTAAATAGTTCCATATTTAGTGCAGGCGGTACTCAGTATACAATTGCGATTTCTTTAAATCCTCTACTGTTCATATCTTTAAAAAAATTGGGCCATTCTATCGCCGTTGATTTAATAAAAAATGGTTTGTTTTTCTATATAGAAATAAAACTGTGGTATTAACAATCAAATTGAGAAAGGTATTTCCAGCAATTTAAGTGATAAACATTATAATTTGTCATCCTAAGATGTCAGAAAGGTCTCTGCTTTATGTTCAGAGAATTATTTCTGTTTAGTTTCTAATCGTAAATATCTGAATATGTTATTAATACTTTACAAGGGTTTTCCAAACCTTGAGTGTGTGTGTTTTAAAAAGAAATCTTCCCACAAAAAATGCAATGTTTAATGAAGCATTTAATAATTTGTTTAGTAGGAATAGGCAGCATATATAATAGCCATTGCAGTTAGGCATATAACGCATGATAAATGTAATGTGAAATATTATAGATGGAAATATTTCATAATATCTTATTAAGATTTGACTTATACTTAGATTAACGTTTTCCATATGCATATTGAATTAAGGGCTAGTAAGAAGCCATCACTCTGCCTAATTTATCACAACAAACACCAAAAAATATATACATGAAAAGAAGGATAACAACTGTATGCGGACTTGACACACGTACATTACAATCATTCTCAAAACAAAGTAACAAGTAGTACCAATAACAATACGATATGCTTATACAATGTGGTGAATAGCGAAAATAGTTGTATTCGCTGTAATATCTTCCGTTTTGTCTCGTATTTAAAATATGGTAAAATAACTGTCAATAACACCAGGCGGAGATATTGTTTTTTTATAAGAAGTGTGTAATAGAAACATTTAGGATACTTAGGGAGAACTGTACATATAATAAATATATTGCAAAATCAGACCAGAGATCATCCTCCGAACTCAGAAGATAAGTCTGCGAATGACAGTCTTCGCATAAGTATTATCATATATGAATGATTTATCAAGACAGTCGACATTAAGTGATGCTTTACCTTTACACACACGTATGCAATATCATATATACATATAGAAAAAATAAATATAACATATATGTATGTGTGTATATATATATATATATGGAGCATACATATACATATGTTTCTATGTATATCTATAAATATCAATCGCTATATACATATACAAAAACATGTGTATGTACATATACGTATATATATATATATATATATATATATATATATATATATATATATACCTACACACACATTTATAAATACATATATGCAAACATCTTTAACCGGAAGTACAATATAATGCCCACGCATGCACACGTACATATATACACACATATATACATGTATATGTGTATCAATATATATATATATATATATATATATATATATATACACACACACACATATATATATATTCATGTATATATATGTATCAATGTATATATACATATATATATGTGTGTGTGTGTGTGTGTGTGTGTGTGTCTGTTTATTTATTTATGTGTATATAATGATTTCAAGCTGCTGTTTGTCTGGTGCCTGCACTATTTCCTTTCGGACTACACGGAAGATTTTGTGAATTTTTTATGGGCATCTTATAGTCATAAGAGGCGAACAGAGTATACAGTTTCTGAAAGATAGACAGTAATGCATTAATTTTTCCAATATATTTTCTCTATTTTTCCCTAACAATCTATTGAGCTGCTTTGTCGGAAATATATTGATTATGTTTAATATAAAATATAGCAAGCTTAATATCATGGCATACCCCTAGATATCATATAAAATTAACATCGATTAATATGCATTAGTAACAACACTAACACGTTTATTCTAAATGTATGGCATAAAACACAATTTATCATAAACGGGCCATTGCTTTTAACCGTTTTAAACAGTACCAATATAAAAATGCATACAACAACACACATAAACACACATATATGGATGTCCATGCATATGTATATGTGCGAGTGTGTGTGTGAATGTTTGTATAAATCTGAATATATGAAGAGATATAAACACTTAAAGGAAGAGAAGAAACCCGATAAAGTATTTCTAGAACATATATATATATATATATATATATATATATATATATATATATATATATATATATATATATATATATGGGCATGTGTGTGTTGGTGCGTGTGTCGGTGTATATACAAATTCTACATACATATATACATACATGCATACATACATATGTACACATGCACACATACATATATATATACACGCACACACATATATATGTATATATAGTTACATATATATATACATACATATAAAGTGGTAAAGATTAATTATTGATGACTAATTGTAATCATTTATGGAATATTCCAAATTTAATCGCTGTATATACCTGCCGATGCCTTATTAGATGTATATATATATATATATATATATATATATATATATATATATATATATATATATATCCAGCATAAGGCGAAAGCAACTCCTTAACCTTGAATATTCATTATATATTTTGGAACTTTAATTTCTCCATGTAATGAATGTGAATATGAAAAAAAAGTATATACATTGATTTTAATTTAAAATTCAATATGGTTATCGCTATTCTTCACAAGATTTTCAAGTCGGCTTAAAACCGCATCAACTTATTTCACGAAATTCTTACGGGATAGGGCTCATACATAAATGTATTCTCTCTTCAAGAAAAAAAAAAACAAAAAAACAAATTGTCTGAAAACTCCGAAAAGAATACAAAGCGTACATTTAAATACCACACTTAATTACATCCTCACAAAATTTGCGAAACATCTTAGAACACTCGAATAAATTAGATTTATTTCAGTATCGTAATCTTTATATATATATATATATTTATATATATATATATATATATATATATATATATATATATATATATATATATATGAGTAATAGAATCTGTATATTTTTTTAAAGGACAGAAATTACAAATACAAAATATGGCCCTGTGGTGTGTCTGAGCGTCCGTCTCTTAACAACAAACACATAACTGCTGCCTGCTTCCGCCTTAGCAGCAATGATATTTGTAGCGGCGAAAGAAGTTATTGCATCTGCAGCTATACTAGTTCCACGCATTTCCTTTTTTTTTAAATAACTCGCAAAATGCATATTAGATTAACCCACTGACAAAAGGCTGCAATTTATTATTATTATTATTATTATTATTATTATTATTATTATTATTATTATTATTATTATTATTATTATTATTATTAAGATCACTTCTTTAGTATTCATTTTCTTGCTCGTGATTACTCATACTTAAGATGAGTCTAAATGGGTCGGAGTTCCAAACAATAATACATTTCTGCTCATGATGTAAAATTCTATTTATAAATTGTTTATCGATTATTTTAAATATATGTGACATACATAACGATCGTGCTATTTTTGTTTGCATCTTTTATATTGTGCGCACTCGTTTTATCTTTTGTCTTACATGTGTTTCCTGTAGATCTTAATGACGTTAAGCTGAGTATTTCTATTATAGTTGTACGTACGTTGAGATTACAACTTTTCTTCCTGCTTCGGGGCATATAATCTATCAGAACAGGACTTATGTTATACTTGAAGCGAACATATATGATAATGCACTACTGGTATTACAATATCCTTAAAATATATAGAAGTGCAACTAATAAACTTTCACTAATACTGAATATTTCCTTTCATAGTTAGTTCAAGTTCCCTCTGAACATAAGTTCGTTTGCTTATTACTTGCCTAGCATTCAATATATCGTAAAACAAAATAAGCCAAGATATTTTAATCAAATAGGAGCATCACAGCTAAAATAAGGGGCGTAGATTTGCGTAGTCAAGCTATGATATTTCATTGTTACTATTCCTCAGACAAAGGTAATTATTAATTATTATAAATAGACACACGCACACACATATGTGTGCATATAAATATATATACACAAACACACACACACACACACACACCCACATATATATATCGCAATTTAAGCACTATTAAACAACGTGGAGGTTTCTATAACATAGCGCCATTAATAAGTAAACTGTTATTAAAAGAACATTATTTAACTGTGGACACAGGTTAACTTTCTCACACCATTCAATCACCCCCTGTAATAATTAACACATAATCTGTATCAATAAATTACATAAAAAACACTCATTTCATTCCTGTTACAAACTTATATTTAAATTTCAACAGATATATCTTTTTCCCAATAAGAATATAAACTTGTGTTCATAGTTTTAAAATTAAATTAACGACTATATGGCGTCACTAAAATTTCCTTCTCTTTAACAGCGCCAGCCCCCGTTCCTTTTTGAATTCCCAACATCAATTTTCCGTTTCTCTTAAATAGAACTGCGTCACACTGTGCACGAGAAACATTTTCAAATATTTTGTCCTGGTATATTTTTTGGTTTCTTAATCTCATTCACCCAGAGGAAGTCTCGAAATAAAGACGAAACGTTGGTGAACACATGATACGGTTTGTTCCTTTTTTATTTTCTCTATTTTGTCGGAATACTATTTCCATTATTTTCATCATATATATATATGTATATATATATGTATATATATATATATATATATATATATGTATATATATATATATATATATATATATATATATATATATATATATATATGTATGTATATATATATATATACGTTGCCAAGTTGTTCACTAAGGAGATCGAGTTCATCAGGTTTTTTAAAAACTGGCAAACATCGAGATGCATTAAATAACTTTAACCTTAAACATGCTTAAATAACTAAATGTAATCATATTACTATTCTAC